>NW_027287795.1:0-60017 GCF_047511675.1 Marmota flaviventris | reverse complement strand
ATGTTTATGGTGATGTTTAAAACTAGGGTTAGTGTTAGCATCAGAATCAGGGTTAGGGTTAGTTTTAGGGTTCTGCTTAAAACTAGAATTAGGGCTACGGTTAGGGCTAGGAGTAGGGTTAGGGTTTGGTTTAGGTTAAGGGTTAGGGTTAGGGCTATGGCTCGGTTTTTTATTAGGGCTAGGCCTAGTGTTAGGGCTAGTTTTAGGAGTCACATTAGAGTTAGGGTTAGGGTTATTGTTAGGTTTAGGCTTAGGCTTTGCATTAGGGTTAGATTTAGACTTAAGTTTAGATATAGGGTTAGAGTTAGGGCTAAGGAAATGGCTAGGGTTAGGCCCAGGGTTAGGGCTAGGTTTAGAGTTCCAGTAAGTGATAGGGTTAGAACTAATTTTAGGGCTAGGGAGAGAGTTAGACTTAGTTTTAGGGCTAGGGTTAGGGTTAGGGTTAGGAATAGGGCTAAGTTAGGTATAAGATTAGGGATAGGGTTGGTTTTAAGTTAGGCTTAGGTTTAAGGTTAGGGTTATAATTTAGGCTATGTTTAGGGCTAATATGGGCTAGGGTTTTTGTTCGGGTTAGGGCTAGGATTATATCTAGCGCTAATGTGATGTCTAGGATTATAGTTATGGATAGTTTTAGGGTTAGGTTTTGGCTATATCTAATGTAAGGAATAGATTTAGCGTAAGGGTTAGGTTACAGCTAACATAACCTAGAATTATCAGGGTCAGGGTCATGGTTAGGGTTTCTTTTAAGTTTGAGTTTAGGGTTTGGGCTCAAATTAGCATTAGGGTTACGGTTAGGGTAATGATAGGGTTAGATTTAGGGTGCAGGTTTGGTTTAGGGTAACTGATAATTTTGGGTTTAGTGATAGGTTTAGGGTTAGGCCTAGGGTTAGCATTAGGAAAAGGGTTATGTTTAGGGTAATGGATACAGTTAGAGTTAATGTTAGGGCTAGGATTATGGTTAAGATTATGTCTTGAGATAGGGTTAGCCCTATAGTTAGCACTAGGGTATGGGTTATGATTAGGGTAATGGATACAGTTGGAACTAAGCTTGTAGCTAGACTTATGGTTAGGATTAGGTCTTGAGTTTGTGTTAGGGTATGGGTTAGAACTAGGCTTAGGGTTAGTGTTATGTTTAGTGTAAGAGTTAGGTTCTGATTATGATTAGGGTTAGAGCAAAAGTTATGTTCAGGGTTATATTTAGGCATAGAATTACGGTATGTTTAGGATTAGGGTAAGGGTTAGGGAAATGGTTATAATTAAGTTTAAGGTTAGAGTTAGGGTAATAAATATGATTATATGTAGGTTTAGGTTTAGGGACATGGTTAGATTTGAGTTTAGGGTTCGGTCTATGGTTATGTTCAGGTTTAAGGTAAGGGTTAGGGTATGATCTGTGGTTAGGGCTATAGCAAGTATTACTTTAGGGTTAAGTCTAGGGTTAGTTTTCTGTTTAGGGTTAGCATTATGGTTAGGGTTAAGACTAGGGTTACAATTAGAGTTAGGGTTAGGGTTAGGGTAATGGGTTTAGAGCTTGGATTAGGGCTAGGGTTAAGGTTAGGATTAGGACTAGATTTAGGGTTAGATTCAGGGATACCTCTAGTTTTATGTTTATAATAAAGGTTAGGTTTTGATTCAGGGTTAGGACTAAGGCGATGGTTAGGTTTGGCTTAGGGCTAGGGTTAGGGTTAGGGTTATGCTTAGGCCTAGGTTAAGGCCTTGGATTAGCTCTAGCTTTTGTTTTAGGTTTAGGCCTAGGGTTAAACCTGTGGGTAATGTAAGAACTAGGGTTATTATTAGGGCTAGTTTTAGAGTTAGGTTTATGCCAAGATGTAGTGTTGGGTTTAGATTTTTAGTTAGGGTCAGGTTTAGAAGTAGGTTTACTGTTAAAGGCAAAGTCAGTGTTTGGGTTAGAGTTCAAATTAGGGTTACAGCCGGAATTAGGACTAGGTTTAAGTCTAGGGGTAGGATTAGTGTTTGTGTTAGGATAAGGGTTATTGTTAGGCCTAGGACTAGGTTTTTGTTTAGATCTAGGGCTAAAGTTAAGGCTAGATTTAGGATTAGGTTTAGGTCCAGGGCTAGTGTTAGGTTTTAGTCTAGAGTTGATGTCAGGTTTAGAACTAGGGTTTGTGTTAGGGTCAGAATAAGTGTCAGGGTTAGCGTTCAGGTTTGGGATAGGATTAAAGCTAGAATGAGGGCTAGGTTCAGGACTATTAATAAGGTTAGGATTTTCGTTAGCCTAAGGATTAGGCATAGGTCTAGGGCTACCATTAAGGTTAGGGTTATTCATAGGGTAAAGGATAGCCTTAGAGCTAGGGTTAGGGCTAGAGTTAGGGTTAGGGATAAATCTACATTTAGGGCTAGAATTAGGGCTAGTTTTTGTGTTAGGGTTAGGGCTAATATTAGGGCAATGGCTAATGTAAGAACTAGAGTTACAATGTGGGTTAGTTTTAGGGTTAGGGTTATGGATAGGTCTAGTGTTAGGGTTAGGTTTAAATTTAGGATGCTATTTAGAGCTAGAGTTAGTGTTAGGATATGAGTCAGGGTCAGGGTTAGGGTTAGGACTCGAATTAGGAGTAGGTTTACTTTTAGGTTTCAGTTTAAGATGAGGAGGGTGTTTAGAGCTAGGGTGAGTGTTGGATATGAGTCAGGGTCAGGGTTAGATTTAAGGTAAGGTTTAGGACTCGAATTAAGGCTATGTTTAGGTCTAGGTGCAACGTTAGGGTTTGGTTGAAATTAAGGTTTAGGTTTAGGGCTATTGCTCAGTTTGTTTTATTGCTAGGGTTAGGGTTAGGGCTAGTTTTATGATTACCATTCAGGTTAGGGCTAGTTTTAGAGTTAGGCTTAGGGTTAGGGTTAGGGTTAGATTCCGAGTTAGGGTTAGATCTAGGGTTAGGGTTAGGACTAAGGATAGGGCAAGGGTTAGGGCTAGGGTTAGGGCTAGGGTTAGGGTTACTGTAATGTATAGGGTTAGAACTAAGGGAAAAGGCTATTGTGAGAATTAGAGTTAGTCTTTGGGCTAGGATTAGGGTTAGGTTTACGTATAAGGTTATCTGTAAGGCCAGTTTTAGGGTTTGCTCTAGGGTTACGGTCAGGTTTAGACCTAGGTTTTGTGTTAGAGTCAGAATAATGGTCAGGATTATCATTAGGTTTTAGGATAGGATTAGAACTAGAATGAGGGCTAGGGTCAGGACTATTAATATTATTACTATTTTGGTTAGCCTAAGGATTAGGGATAGGTCTATGGTTACCACTAAGGTTAAGGTTTCACTTAAGTAAAGGATAGGTTTAGAGCTAGGGTTAGGGCTAGCGTTAGGGTTAGGGTTAAAGCTAGTTTTAGGGCTCAGATTAGAGCTAGTTTTTGTGTTAGAGTTAGGGCAAGGGTTAGGGCAATCCCTAATGTAAGAACTAGGGTTACAATTAGGGTTAGTTTTAGGGTTAGGGTTTAGGGTAGGTCTAGTGTTAGGGTTAGGTTTAAAGTTAGGGTGATAATTAGAGCTAGGGTTAGTGTTAGGATATGATTCAGGTTCAGGGTTAGAGTTAGGACTCAAATAAAGGCTAGCATTACTGTTTGGTTTTGGTTTAAGGTTAGGATGGTGTTTAGATCTAGGGTGAGTTTAAGATATTAGTCAGGGTCAAGGTTAGTTTTAAGGTTACTGTTAGGACTCGAATTAAGTCTAGGGTTAGGTCTAGGTGTAGTGTTAGTGCTTTGTTTAAGTTAAGGTTTAGGGTTAGGGCTATTGCTCGGTTTTGTTTTACTGCTAGGGTTTAGGGTTAGGGCTATTTTTACAATTAGCTTTAGGGTTAGGGTTAGTGTTAGTGTTAGGCTTAGGCTTAGGGTTAAGGTTAGATTTAGAATTAGGTTTATATCTAGGGTTAGGGCTAGGAATAAGGATAGGGCTAGAGATAGGGATAAGGTTAGAGTTATGGTAAGAGATAGTGTTACAACTAGCAATAGGGCTAGTGTAAGAATTAGAGTTTGTCTTCGAGCTAAAGTTAGGTTTAAGGTTAGTGATAGGGCTAAAATTAAGGCTAGGATTATGGTTTGGGTTAGTGTTCAGCTTAAGCATAGAGTTAGGGTTAGATGTAGGATTAAGTTTAGGGTAAGGGATGGTGTTATAGCTAGATTGAGAGGTAGGGCGATGTTTAGAATTAGGGTTAGGACTATGATTATGGTTAGGGTATTGATTAAGGTTAGGTTTAGGGCAATATAATGGCTAGGGTTTGTTTTATGTTTAGGCCTAGGATTTGAAGTATGGCTAATTTCAGGTCTAATATTATGTTTAAAGATAGTTTTAGATTTAGGATTATGGCTACATCTAGTGTAAGGTTTAGGTTAGGGTCAGTTTTAGGGATAGGCCTATTATTAAGGTCAAGGTCTGGGTTAGGGTTTGGGATAGGTTAAGGCTTAAAGTGAGAGATAGAATTAGCTATAGGGTTAGGGTTAGGATAATGTTAGGCTTAATATTAGGATTCATGTTAGGTTTAGGGAAATGGATAGGGATAGGGTTATAGATAGGGTTAGGTTTAGCCCTAGGGTTAGCTTTAGGGTTAGGGTTCTAGTTATTATAATGGATAGAGTTAGAGCTAGGGTTAGGGCTAGGCTTATTGTTATGATAAGGGCTAGGGTTAGTGTTAGGGTTAGGGTTAGGTTTAAAGCTCAGGTTAGGGCTCAGATTAGGGGTAGGTTTTGTGTTAAGTTAGTGCTAGGGTTAGGGTTATGGCTAATGTAAGTACCAGGGTTATGATTATGGATAATTTTAGGGTTGAGTTTAGGACTAGGTTTAGTGTTAGGGTTAGGTTTAGGGTTAGGTTGATGCTTAGAGCTAGGGTTAGTGTTAGTGTCAGAGTCAGGGTCATGGTTAGTTTTAGGGTTTGTCTTAAAACTAGAATTTGGGCTAGGGTTAGGGGTAGATGTATGGTGAGGGTTTGGTTTAGTTTAAGGGTTAGTGTTAGAGCTATGGCTCAGTTTTGTTTTAGGGTTAGGGCTAGGGTTATGGCTAGTTTTAGGATTAGTGTTAGGCTTAGGATTAGTGTTATGGTTAGTCTTAGGCTTCGGGTTAGGGTTAGATTTAGAGTTAGATTTGGATCTAAGGTTAGTGCTAGGGCTATGTATAGAGCAAGGGTTAGCACTAGGTTTAGGGCTTGGTTTAGGGTTATGGTAAGGAATAGGTTTAGAACTAGTGATAGGATAGTGTGAGAGTTAGAGTTAGTCTTAGGTCTAGGGTTAGGGTTAGGGATAGGGCAGAATTAGGGATAAGATTAGGGCTAGGGTTTGTATTAGGGTTAGGGCTAGGGTTAGAGTTAGGGTTAGGGTTAGGATTAAGGCTAGGTTTAGGGCTAGGATAAGGACTGGATTTTTTGTTAGGGTTATGACTAGGATTAGGGCTAGGGCTAATATCAGGTCTAGGGTTACAGTTGAAAATAGTTTTAGTGTTGTGTTTGTGGCTAGGTCTAATGTAAGGTTTAGGTTAGGGTAAGGTTCAGGTTTAGAGCTAGGAGAATTATTAGGGTCAGGGTAAGGGTTAGATTTTTGTTGAGTTTAGGGTTTAGGGTTAAGGCTTGAATTAGCATTAGGGTCAGGGTTAGGGTAATGATAGGGTTTTGTTTAGGGTTCAGGTTAGGTTTAGGGTAATTGATAGTGTTAGCGTTAGCGATAGGGTTAGTGTTAGTCCTAGGGTTTGCATTAAGGTAGGGGTAATGGTTAGGAGAATGCATAGGGTTAGAGCTAATGTTAGGGCTAGGGTTATGGTTAGGAATAGGTCTTGAGTTAGGGTTAGGGTTACGGTTAGAACTAGGGTTAATTTTAGTGTTATGTTTAGCATAAGGGTTAGGTTTTGAGCTAGGGTTAGGCCTAGGGAGAGGGTTAGGACTAGGATTAGGTCCAGGGAAAAGATTAAAGTACAGTTAGGGTTAGAGTTAGGATTAGAGCTAGCGTCATCATTAGGGGTAGGGTTATGGTTAGACTAATGGATATGGATAGATGTAGGTATAGCGTTATGGGTAGTGTTAGATTGAGGTTTAGGTTTAGGGTTAGGGCTATGGTTATGCTTAGTTTTATGGAAAGGGTTAGGGTTTGAGCTAGAGTTAGGTCTATGTCGAGTGTGAGGTTTAGGTTTAGGTCCAGGGTTAGTTTTCTGGTTATTTTAGAGTTATGGTTAGGCCTAGGGTTATCAATAGGTTTATGGTTAGGTTTAGGGTAATGGGTATGTTTAGAGCTAGGTTTAGGGCTAATGTTAAGTTTAGGATTAGCGCTAGTGTTAGGGGTATATTCAGAGATAGGTGTAGGTTTCTGTTTAGGGTAAGGGTTAGATTTTGAGCTAGGTTTAGGACTAATCGAGTGTTAGGTTAAGGTAAAGGTTAGGGTTATGCTTAGGGCTAGGTTTAGGCCTAGGATTAGATCTTGGTTTTGTATTAGGTTTAGGTCTAGGGTTAGGGCTGTGGGTAAGAGCTATGGTAATGGTTATGGCTAGTTTTAGGGTTAGGGTTATGGCTAGGTCTAGTGTTAGGTTTAGATATTTGGTTAGGGTCAGGTTTAGAGATAGGTTTACTTTTAAAGGCATGGTCATTGTTTGCAATAGAGTTAGAATTAGAGTTACAACCAGAATTAGGACTAGGTTTAGTTTTAGATGTATGGTTAGTGTTTGTTTTAGGTTAAGGTTTATTGTAAGGGCTTCAGCTAGGTTTTTGTTAAGGTCTAGGGCTAGAGTTAAGGCTAGATTTAGGATTAGTTTTAGGTCTAGGGCTAGTGTTAGTGTTTTGTCTAGGGTTAGGGTGAGGTTTTTACCTAGGATTAGTGTTAGGGTCAGAATAAGGGTCAGGTTTAGAATGAAGATTTGGGATAAGGTTTGTGCTACAGTGAGGGCTAGGTTTAGGACTATTAATAGGGTTAGGGCTTTGGTTGGTCTAAGGATTAGGGATAGGTCTAGGGTTACCATTATGGTTAGAGTTTTGCTTACGAGAAGGGATAGGCTTAGAGCTAGCGTTAGGGCTAGATTTAGGATTAAGGTTAGGGTTAATCTATGTTTAGGTCTAGGATTAGGGCTAGATTTTGTCTTAGGATTAGGACTAGGGTTAGGGCAATGGCTAATGTAAGAACTAGGGTTACAATTAGAGTTAGGGTTAGGGGTAGGTCTAGTGTTATGGTTAGGTTTAAAGTTAAGGTGATATTTATAGCTAGGGATAGTGTTAGGATATGAGTCAGGGACAGGTTAGTTTTAGGGATAGGGTTAGGACTCAAATAAGGGCTAGGACAATTACTGTTAGGGTTCAGTTTAAGTTGAGGGCAGTGTTTAGAACTAGGGTGACAGTTAGGATATGGGTTCGGTCAGGGTTAGTTTTAAAGTTAGGTTTAAGACTCAAACTAAGGCTAGGGTTACTGTTAGGTTTCTGTTAAGTTTAGGGTGGTGTTTAGAGCTAGGGCGAGTGTTAGGATCTGAGTCAGGGTCAGGGCTAGTTTAAAGTTAGCTTTATTACTCCAATTAGGGCTAGGGTTAAGTATAGTTTTGTGTTAGGGTTTTGATTAGGTTAAGGTTTAAAGTTAGGGCTATTGCTCAAATTTGTTTTAGTCTTAGTCTTAGGGTTAGGGCTAAGTATAAAATTAGTATGAGGGTTAGGTGTAGTTTTAGTGTTATGCTTAGGTGTAGGATCAGGTTAAGATTTGGAGTAAGGGTTAGATCTAGGTTAAAATTAGGTTTAGGGTAATGGATAGGGTTAGTTTTAGGGTTCAATGTAGGTATAGGGTAATGGAGGGATTTATGGTTTGCGATAGGGTTAGTGTTAGGCCTAGGGTTAGCATTAGGAATAGGGTTATCATACGGGTAATGTATAGGGTTACAGCTAGGGTTATGGTTAGGATTAAGGCTAGAGTTAAGGTTAGAGATTGAATTAGGGCTAGTAACCCTAGCTTAGAGTAGGGTTATAATTAGGTTTAGGGTAAAGGTAAGGTTTTGAGCTAGGTTTAGTTCTAGGGTGAGGGTTAGATTTAGTGTTAGGTCTAGTGTTAGAGTTATAGAAATGTTTAGGGTTAGGTTTAGTGTTAGGGCTAGGGTTTTCATTAGAGTTAGGTTTAGGTTTAGGTAATAGGTTGGATTAGATGTAAGGTTAGCTTTAGGGTTGAGTTTAGTTTTAGGGCTAGGTTTACTATTGTGTTTAGGGTAAGGGTTAGGTTTTCAGTTAAGATTAACGTTATGGTAAGGATTAGGTTTAGGTTTAGGTCTAGGGTTAGGTTTATGGTTTGGATTAGGTTTTCAGTTAGGATTAGGGCTAGGGTTATCATTACGGTTAGGGTTAGAGTTAGGGCAATTGTTAGGATTAGGGCTAGGCTTAAGGTTAGGATTAGGACTAGGGTTAGGGTTATTGTTAGTGATAGTCTAAGGTTTTTTTTTAGGCTAAGGTTTAGGCTTTGAGCTAGGTTTAGGACTAAGGTGAGGGTAGGTTTAGGGTAGGTCTAGGGTTAGAGTTAGGGTTATGCTTAGGGTAGGTTTAGGCCTCTGATTAGGACTAGGTTTTGTTTTAGGTTTAGGCCTAAGCTTAGTGCTATAGGTAATGTAATAACTAGGGTTCTAATTGTGGTAGTTTTAGGGATAGGGTTATGGCTAGGTCTAGTGTTAGATTTATATTTTGGTTTAGGGTCAGTTTTGTAGCTAGGTTTTTTGTTAGTGTCAGTGTCAGTGTCAGTGTTCAGGTTAGGGTGAACACAATAATTAAGAATAGGGTTAGGTCTAGGGGTAGTGTTAGTGTTTGGTTTAGATTAAGGGTTATTGTTAGGGATAGGACTAAGTTTTTGTTTAAGGCTAGGGTAGAGTTTTCACTAGATTTAGCATTATGTTTAGGTCTAGGGCTAGTGTTAGGCTTAGGTTTAGCTAAAACTTTACTTGGTAGGGCTAGATTCAGAGTTCAGTTTAGGCTAAGGGTCAGGTTTAGACCTATAATTAGTATTAGGTTCAGAATAATGGTGAAAGTTAGGGGTTAGGTTTTGGATTAGGGTTAGAGCTAGAATGAGGGCTAGGGTTAGGAGTAGTAATAGGGTTATTGTTTTGTTTAGGCTAAGGATTAAGATTAGGACTAGGATTACCATTGTGGATAGTGTTTGTCTTAGGTTAAGGGATAGGGTTAGAGCTAGGGATAGGGATAGGGTTACAGTTAGGTTTAGGGCTAGGGTTAGGGTTAGGTTTCGAGTTAAATCTAGTGTTAGGGCTCAGATTAGGGCTATTTTTGTATTAGGGTTAGAGCTAGGGTTAGGGCTAGTGTTACGGTTAGGTTTAGGGTTAGGTTTAGAGTTAAATCTAGTGTTAGTGCTCAGATTAGGGCTATTTTGTGTTACGGTTAGAGCTAGGGTTAGGGCTATGACTAATGTAAGAACTAGGGTTATGATTAGGATTAGTTTTAGGGTTAAAGTTTGGGTTAGGTCTAGAGTTAGCATTAGCTTTAGTGTTAGGACAATATTTAGAGCTAGGCTCAGTGTTTGAATATGAGTCTGGGTCAGGGTTAGTTTTAGTCCTAGGACTCAAATTTGAGCTAGTTTTATAGTTAGTTGTAGGGGAAGGGTTTGATTTAGGTTAAGGTTTAGGGTTAGAGCAATGGCTTGGTTTTATTTTAGGGCTAGGGCTGAGGTTAGAATTAGTTGTGGGATTAGCAATAGTGTTCAGCTAGTGGTATGGTGAAGTTTAGGCTTAAGGTCAGGGTTAGATTTAGAGTTATGGTTTGATCTATGGTTAGGGCTATGCCTGGGGTTAAGGCTAAGTTTAGGGCTAATGTTAGGGTTACGGTAATGGATAGGGTTAGAAATAGAAATAGGGCTAGTTTGAGAGTTAGAGTTAGTCTTAGGTTTAGTGTTATTAGTTCTTTTAGGGTTAGGGCTAAATTAGGGCTAGAATTCATGCTAGGTTTAGTGTTATGTTTAGGCCTATGATTAGTGTTAGTGTTAGTGTTAAGTTAAGGGTTAGTTTTAGCGGAAGGGATGGGGTTATAGCTAGGTTCAGGGCTAGGGTGAGAGTTAAAATTAGAGATAGGGCTAGGGTAAGGGTTCAGATTAGGATTAAGGCTAGGTTTAGGTCTAGGATATGGGCTAGGGTTTGTGTTAGGGTTAGGCCTATATTATGGCTAGGGCTAAAATGAGGTCTAAGGTAATTATGGTTAGGGATATTTTCCAGTTTAGGTTTATGGCTAGGTGTAGTGTAAGGATTAGGTTGAGAAATAGGGTCACTTTTAGAACTAGGATATTGTTAGGGTCAGGGTCAGGGTTAAGATTTATTTAGGTTAAGGTTTAGTATTAGGGCTCAAATTAGCATTAGGGTAAGTTTTAGGGTTAAGGTAATGGATATGGTAAGGTTTAGGGTTCAGATTAGGTTTAGGGTAATGGATATGTTTAGGGTTATATATAGGGTTAGTGTTATCCTAGGGTTAGCATTAGGGTTATGGTTAGGGTTAGGGTTAAGGTAATGTATAGAATTAGTGGTAGGGTTAGGGCTAGGATTATGGTTAGTATTAAGGCTATGTTAAGATTAGGTTTAGGTTTAGGGTTAGGGTTAAAGCTAATGTTAGGGCTCAGATTAGGGCTAAGATTTAGATTAGGTTAGGGCTAGGGTTAGGGCTATGGCTAATGTAAGATCTAGGGTTATTATTTGGGTTAAATTTAGAGTAAGTGTTTGGCCTAGGTCTAGTGTTAGCATTATCTTTAGGGTTAGTGTGATATTTATAGCTAGGGTTAGTGTTAGGATATAAGTCAGGGTCAGGGTTAATTTTAGGCTTAGGACTCAAATTAGGGTAAGGAGGTTATGGCTAGGTGTAGGGTTACAGTTTAAGTTAATGTGTAGGGTTAAGGCAATGGCTAGGTTTTGTCTTAGGGTTAAGGCTAGGGTTAGGTCTAGTGTTAGTATTAGAGATAATGTTAGGTCTAGTGGTAGGGTGAGGTTTAAGCTTAGGGTTAGGGTTAGATTTAGAGTTATGGTTAGGTCTAGGAATTGGTCTGGGGCTAGGATTAGGGCTAAGATTAGGTCTTATGTTAGGGTTATGGTAACTGATAGGGTTAGAATTAGAAATAGGGCTAGGGTGAGTGTTAGAGTTAGTTTAAGGCCTAAGGTTAGGGGTAGGGTTAGAGTTAAATTAGGGCTAGGATTAGCACAAGGTTTAGTGTTAGGGTTAGGCCTATGGTTAGGGCTAGAGTTAGGGTTAGTGTTAGGGTAAGGGTTAGGGTTAGATTTAGGGGAAAGGAAAGGGTTATAGCTAGATTCAGGGCTAATGTGA
Source organism: Marmota flaviventris (assembly GCF_047511675.1). Taxonomy (NCBI): domain Eukaryota; kingdom Metazoa; phylum Chordata; class Mammalia; order Rodentia; family Sciuridae; genus Marmota; species Marmota flaviventris. Next base: position 48,776 of record NW_027287795.1, on the reverse strand, counting down.
GGGTTACAATCAGGGGTAGGGCTAGGGTTAGGGTTCAGGTTAGGATTAAGGCTAGGATGAGGGCTAGGGTTTTTATTAGGATTAGGGCTAGTATTAAGGCTAGGGCTAATATCAGGTCTAAGTGTATGGTTAGGGTTAGTTTTTGGGTTAGGTTGTGGCTAGGCCCTGTGTAAGGGTTAGCTTTAGTATAAAGGTCAGGTTTAGACCTAGGTATATTATTAGGGTCAGGGTCTGGGTAGAGTTTGATTTAGGTTAAGGTTTAGGGTTAAGGCTTGATTTAGTGTTAGGGTTAGAGTTAGGGTTAGGGTAATAGATAAGGTTAGGTTTAGGGTTCAAGTTAGGTTAGAGTAATGAAAAAGGTTAGGGTTAGGAATAGGTTAGCATTAAGCCTAGGGATAGCATTTAAGTTAGGCTCATCTTTAGGGTAATGGATAGGGTTAGAGCTAAGGTTAGGGCTAGGGTTAAGGTTAGGATTAGGGCTAGTATAGGGTTAGTCCTAGGGTTAATGTTAGGGTTAGGTTTAGGGTAAGTGTTAGCATTAGAGCTAGTGTTAGGGCTAGGACAAGGGTTAGGGTTAGGGTTAGGCCTAGGGGTACACTTAGGGTTACAATTAGGGCTAGGTTTAGGGCTAGGATAATGGCTATGTATTGTGGGAGGTTTATGGCTAGCATTAGGACTATGGGTAATGTAAGAGCTAGGATTATGTTTATGACTAGTTTTAGGGTTAGGGTTATGGATAAGTCTACTGTTAAGGTTAGGTTTTGGTTTAGGATAGGTTTAGAGCTAGGGTTTGGGTCATGGTAAGGATCACTGTTTGGGTTAGAGTTAGGTTTAGGGTTAGGGCCAGAATTAGGACTAGCACTGGTTCTAGGGATAGGGTTAGTATTTGAATTAGGTTAAGGGTTATTGTTAGGGCTAGTGCTAGGATTTTTTTAGGGTTAGGGATAAATTTATGACACTATTTAGGATTAGATTTGGTCCAGTTCTAGTGTTATGGTTAGGTTTAGGTATAGTTTTATCGGTAGGGGTACTGTTAAGGTTTCATTTAGGGTTGGAGTCAGGTTTAGATCTAGGGTTAGTGTTAGGGTCAAAATAAGGGTCAGGGTAAGGGTTTGGGTTACGGTTGGAGCTAGAATGAGGGCTAGGGTTAGGACTAGTAATAGAGTTAGGTCTTGGGGTAGGCTAAAGATTAGTGTTAGGTCTAAGGTAGCATTAGGGTGAGGGTTTGGCTTAAGGTAAGGGATACTTTTAGAGGTAGGGTTAGGGTTTGTGTTAGGGTTAGGTTTAGGGCTATGGTTAGGGTTAGGGTTTAAACTAGGGTTAAGGCTCAGATTAGGGCTAGGATTTGTGTTAGCATTAGGGCTATGGCCAAAGTAAGAACCAGGTTTCCAATTAGAGCTAGTTTTAGGGTTAACATTAGGACGAAGTTTAGAGCTAGGGTTAGTGTTAGGGTCTGAGTCAGAGACAGGGTTATTTCTAGGGCTAGAGTTAGGGCTCAAATTAAAGCTAGGTTTAGGTCTAGGTGTAGGGTTAGGGTTTGGTTTAGGTTAAGGGTTAAGGTTATGGTTATTGCTTGGTTTGTTTTAGGGCTAGAGTAGGGTTAGAGCTATTTTTCCAATTAGCATTTGGGTTAGAGCTATTGTTAGGGTGAGGTTTTTGCTTAATGTTATGGTTAGATCCATGTTTAGGTCTAGGGTGAAGGTTAGGCTAGGGATAGGGCTAAATTTTGGTTTATGGTAAGGGATAGGTTTAGAACTAGGACTAGGGCTAAGTTGAGAATGAGAATTAGTCTTAGGGTAGGGCTAGGGTTAGGTTTAGTGTTAGGCTAAATTAGGGCGAGGATTAGCCCTAGGGATATTCTTCGGTTTAGGCCTAGGTTTAGAGCTAGTGTTAGGGCTAGTGATAGGGTTAGGGTAAGGTATGATGTTACAGCTAGGTTTACGGTTAGAGCAATGGATAAAATTAAGGTTAGGGCTATGGTTAAAATTAGGATTAGAATTAAGGCTAGGTTTAGAGCTAGGATTAGAGCTAGGGTTTGTGTTATGTTTAGGGCTAGGGCTAATGACAGGTCTAGGGTTATGTTTAGGAATAGTTTTACGGTTAGGTTTCTGGCTAGGTCTATTTTAAGAGTGAGGTTAAGTGTTGGGGTCAGGTTTACAGGTAGCGTATTATTAGGGTCAGAGTCAGTGTTAGGGTATGGTTAAGGTTCACATTTAGTGCTAGGGCTCAAATTAGCATTAGGGTTAGTGTTAGGGTTAGTGTAATGGTTATGGTTAGGTTTAGGATTCAGGTTTGTTTTAGAGTGATGAATAGGGTTAGGGTTAGTGATAGAGTTAGGGTTAGGACTAGGGATAGAATTTGGTTAGGGTTATGGTTAGGCTAATGGATAGGATTAGAGCTACAGTTAGGGCTAGGGTTATGGTTAGGTTATGGCTATGATTAGGGTTAGGCCTTAGGTTAGAATTTGGTTAAGGTTGTGGTTAGGGTAATGGATAGTATTCAAGCTAGGGTTAGGGCTAGGGTTATGGTTAAAATTAGGGCTATGGTTCAGGTTAGGTCATGGTTAGTGTAACAAATAGGATTAGAACTGCAGTTAGGGCTAGGGTTATTGTTAGGTCATGGCTATGATTAAGGTTAGGACTTTGATTAGAATTCAGTTATGGTTATGGTTAGGGTAATGGATAGGATTCGAGATAGGGTTAGGGCTAGGGTTATGGTTAAGATTAGTGCTATGGTTCAGGTTAGATTTTAGGCTAGGACAGGTTTAGGGTTAGGGTTAGGTTTAGGTTAAGTGTTTAGGCCCGAGTTAGAGTTAGGGTTAGTATTAAAGCTAGGGTGAGGGCTCGGATTAGGGCTAGGTTTTGGGTTAGGTTAGGGCTAGTGTAGCAATGTCTAATGTAAGATCTAGGGTTACGAATTGGGCTAGTTTTAGGGTTAGCATTAAGTCTAGATCTAGTGTTAGGAATAGGTTTAGGTTCAGGGTGATGATTAGGGATAGGGTTAGTGATAGGGTCAGAGACAGGATCAATGTTACCTTTAGGGTTAGGGATAGGACTCAAATTAGGGCTAGGGTTAAGGCTAGGTGTAGGGTTAGGGTTTGTGTTAGGGTTAGGTTAAGAATTAGAGATAGGGCTAAGGTCAGGTCTAGGGTTAGTGTTAGTGCTATGGCTCAGTTTTGTTGTAGAGCTAGGGCTAAGTTTAGGGGTAGATTCAGGATTAGCAATAGTGTTAGGGGTAGTGGTAGGTTGAGGTTTAGTCTTAGATTTTTTGTTATGGTTAGTTCTAGGTTTAGGGCTAGGGCTAGGATTAGGGCTAAGTTTAAGGCTATTGTTAGGGTTGCAGTAACACTAGGGTTAGAACTAAAAATAGGGCTAGAGCTAAAGGTAGAGTTATTCTTTGGGCTAGGTTCAAGAGTAGGTTTAGGGTTAGGGCTAAATTAGGGCTAGGATTAGCGCTAGGGTTAGTGTTAGGTTTAGGCTTAGCATTACGGCTAGAGTTAGGATTAATGTTAGGGTAAGGGTTAGGTTTAGAGTTAGGGGAAAATGGGGTTATAGCTAGGTTTAGGACTAGGGGGGAGCATTATACTTAGAGTTAGGGCTAAAGTTAGGGCACAGTTTAAGATTAAGGCTAGGTTTAGGGCTAGAATGAGGGTTTGTATTAGGTATAGGGCTAGGAATAGTGTAGGGCTAATGTCAGGTCTAGTATTATGGTTAAGGACAGTTTTAGGGTTAGGATATGGCTAGGTCTAATGTAATGGTTAGGTTTAGGGTAAAGGTCTATCTGTCCCGAACTATAACCCGAGACCGGACACTATCTCTAGCCCCAATTCTTGCCATAACCCTAAAACAAACCCTAGCCCTCAACCTAGCCCTAAACCTAGTCTTATTAATAACCAAAACCATAACCCTAGCCCTAACCATAATTCTAATTTTCTACCTAGCCCTAAACCTTGCTATAATTCCATCCCTTCCCCTAAACCTAACCCTATCCCTAAACCTAAACCTAAGCCTAACACTAGGCCTAACCCTAACACAGACCCTAGACCTAATTCTAGCCCTAATTTAGCCCCCAAACAAGCACTAATCAGAGAGTTAACACTACCTTTAACCCTAACCATAACCATAACCCTAGCCCTAACCCTTACCCTAAACCTAACCCTAACCCCGAACCTTGCCCTATCCCTAAAACTTACCCAAGCCCTAATCCTAACCGTAACCCTAGCCCTAACCCTAGCTGTAATCTTTTCCATTACCCTAACCCTAATCATACCCTAGTGCTAACTCTAGGATAACTCTAAACCTATTCCTAACCCTAAACCTATCTATTGCCCTAAACCTAACCATATCCATAACACTAACCCTAAACCTAAAGCTAATTTGAGACCTAAACTTATTCATTAACCTAACCCAAACCATAACCCTGAATCTGACCCTAATAATATCTCTAGCTCTAAACCATACCCTAAACCTTAACCTAACCCTTACACTATAACTAGCCATAATCATAACCCTAAATCTATCCCTAAATCTAACCCTAGACCTGACATTAGCCCTAAGCTTAGCCTTAATCCCAACCCTAATTCTAACCCTAGCCCTAACCCTGACCCTATCCCTGGTCCTAGCCCTAGCTCTAACCCTATCCCTTACACTAAGTCAAACCTTCACCCTATTGCTAACCTAGTCCTAACCTTAATCCTTAGTCTACCCGAAACCCTAAATCTATTACTAGTCCTAACACTAGCCCTATTTCTAGCTCTAAACTTGACCCAACTCTAACCCTAACTATGACCCTTATTCTGACCCTACCCCTAAACTGAAACCTAACACTAGCCCTAGAGGTAAACCCATACCTAAATCTAAACTAATACTGGCCCTAGACCTAAATCTGATCTTAAATATAGCCATAAATCTAGCCCTCCACCTAACAATAACCCTTAATCTAACCCAAACACTAACTCACCCTAGACTTAACCCTAGTCCTAATTATGGCCATAACCATAAAACTAACTCTAACCCAAACATTGAACCTTACCCTAACACAAACCCTAACTCTATATCTTATCCTAATCCCAAAACTAACCCTAACACTAGACTAATCCTAAAAATAGCCATAACCATAACCCTAGCTCTTAGATTACCCATAAACCTAACACTAGCCCTAAACCTCACACAAAACCTAACCCTAATTGTATCCCTAAACCTCACCCTAAGCATAACCCTAAACTTAAACCTAGCCCTAACACTAACCTTTGCCCTAGCCCTAACCCAAGCTGAAACCCTAAACCTTACCTTAAACATAACCCTAGCCCAAACCCTAAATGTAATCCTAACCCTAGCTCTAACTCTATCCATTACCCTAACCATACATCTAAACCTAATGCTAACCCTAGCCTTATACCTAACCTTAATCCTACCATAGCCCTGACTTTAACCTAACCCTCACTCTAGAACTAACCCTAGCTTTTTCCCTAACCCTTACTCTTAACCTAAACATAACACTAACCCAAGGCCTAAATCTAACCCTAACCCTAGCCCTAATCCTAAACTTAACCCTAGCCCTAACACTAGATCGAACCCTACCCATAACCAGAACACTAATCCTAACCCTAATGATAAAAATAGACCTAAACCTAAACCTATCCTAACCCTAAACATAAACCTAACCCTAGAACTAAACAAAACCTAACCGTAAACCTAACACTAACCCTAGCACAAATCCAAAACCTTATCCTAAAACTAACCCTACCCTAACCCTAAAACTACCCCTAACTCTAACCTGACATCTAACCCTAAAAATTACCCTAACACTAATGTTAACCCTAGCCTTAACTCTAACACTAACCATAACCATAACACTAAACCTAACCCTAGTGCTAGAACTAACCCTAGCTCAAACCCTAAACCGTACCCTTATCATAATCCTAACCCTAACCCTAGCCTTAACCTTGACCCTAAACCTAACTCTAGCCCTAATCCTTCTCATAACCCTAGCCCTATCCCTAGCTCTAAATCTATAAATTACCCTTAATGATAACATTAATCCTAATACTAACCTTCAGCCTAACCCTAAACCTATTGCAAAACCTAACCATATCCATTACCCTAAACCTAACCTGAACTCTAAACCTAACCCCTATCCATTACCTAACCCTAACTTTAACCTTAATGTTAATTTGAGCCCTAAACCTAAAGCTTAATCTAACCCAAACCCCAAACCTGACCCTGCCTGTAATAATACCCTAGCTCTAAACATGACCCTTTCTCTAAACCTAACCCTAAAACTATCCCTAACTGTAACCCTAGACTGGATATTAGCCCTAGTCCTAATTCTTGCCATAAACCTAACACAAAACCTAGACCTAATCCTAACCTTAACCCTAGCCTTAATCCTAACCCAAATCATAGCCCTAGCTCTAACCCTAGTGCTAATCATAAAACTAGTCCTAACCCAAACACTAGCACTAAAACAAAACCAACTAAGAGGCCAAAACCTAAATCTTAACTTAAACCAAATTCTAACAATACACCTAGACCAAACCCTAGCCCTAATTCTAGTCTTAATTCTAACCTGAAAAATAACCCTGACTCTTCCTCATATCCTAACACTCACCCTATCTCTACACAACCCTAAATTAAAAGCAAACCCTAACAGTAACCCTAGCCCTAATTCGGGTCATATCCCTAACCCTAAAACTAACATTGACCATGACTCATATCCTAACACTAACCATAGCTATAAATATCACCGTAACCCTAAGACTAGAACTACCCCTACCCCTAACCCTAAAACTTACCGTATTTAACCCTAATTCTTACATTAGCAATTTCCCTAAACTTAGCCTTAACCCTAACACAAAAACTAGCCCTAATCTGAGACCTAATCCTAGCTAAACCCTAACACTAACCCTAAACCTAACCCTAATAATAGTTCAAAATCTAACCCTTACCCTAAACATAGACCTAGATTTATCCCTATCTTTAACCCTAACCTTAGTGCTAACCCTATACTTAACCCTATCCCTAAACCTAGCTCTAAACCTACCCAATACCCTAACGCTAACACTAAGCCTATTGATAATCCTAGCCCGAACCCTAATGTTAACCCTAACACTAACCGAAAAACTATCCCTAGACATAACCCTAAATGTAACATTCACTATAGCCCTAACCCTAGCTCAAACCCTAACCCTTACCATAAACCTAAACATAACCATATGTCACGACCCCTTGCCCACAAGGAAGACGCAACTCAGGAATCTTCTTTCAGCAGTTTATTCAGGTCCTTGATATTTCTTCTTCTACCTCTCGGATGCCCCTCCCAGCCTTAATAAAGCATCTCAAGCCCCAATGCAAAGCTGCCACGTGGAGCTTTCTCATAGGGTGGTGAAAAATCATGTGCCAACTCTCCCAAATAAGGAGTTGTTTGTCACAGACCACAGCGGAGCCAGCGCCATCTTGTAATGGCGACCATAGTCTGCAGAAACGGCAGAAGCGGCTCACCACAGTTCCCCCTTTTCTGTTTTCTTAAAACAATACAGGCGAGAGTAGAGGTCCTATCCCACTGTGTAGAAGTGGCTGCATAGTATGACTCAGTCCTAAGGAGGGCCCTTCCCCAGATCTGAGGCCATATCAGCCGATGCCTTTTTTCGTGGGGCGGGGCGTGAACGCGTCTAACCCGCATGCAATAGTACATGCTCTCCTTGAGGTCCACGTCAAGGATCACTCAAGTGCAGTGCCTTGCCTCGCATCCTGTATCGTGACGATGGTGGACGAAGGGGGATAGCTGAGGCTGAACTGTGGCTGTTTATAATGACAAACAAGTTGACAGCACCCTGAAAGAAAGGCACGGACTTCAAGACGATAGAAAAGCACTAGTGTGGAAACCCATCTGCGTGCAATGGCAGTAAGACCGGCAGAGTGCAAGGGCTTTCCAACACTAAGAGAATAACAAGGAAAGTCATGTCGATCCCAGTGCAATGTTATAATAACTTGGGGTGTAAGGACCATGTCAAAGGTTTACTGCTTAAGATGCGCAAGCCAGACTTGAGGTGAGTTGCCATTTTCTAAAGCTGCAAGAGCTTGTATGATCATAGCCTTATCGTGAGCACTGCGGGCCTTAAGGCGACAGAGAAACCACAAACAGAGGAACATACCGAAGCAACACATTGCACCAAAAATGCCTACCCCCACCCACTCTTTGAAGAAGGAAAAAGCAGAAGATATCCAATCGGTGAATTGACCCAAAGTCACGGGATCGACACGGGTACTGTTCAAGACAGCTATCTGGGTTAGTTGAGACTGGATCATGTCTTCCGCTGCCATGGACCAATTTCCGGCCAAATTTTCTCCAATGATGCGGGAGGCATTCCTGGAATCATTAAATCTGACAGAGGTTATGCATAAATGTGCACGTTGGTCAACACAACCCAAAAGCACCAAGTCGGCCAATTCTTCTACCTGAGCTTGGAGTAAATCTATTCTTTGGTTGGCAGCTAAAATCCCTGACAAAATATGTTGATTAATTGTATTTTGGGATTCAAGTATGGTGGAAGTTTGTTGAACAACTTGATTAATGGTGGCAGCAGTTTGTACTTGACTGGCCATGGCCACTCCGGCCGTAACCGCTGCAGCAGCAGACACTGCCACAGCTGTCACTATAGCTGCCGTAATTCCAAAATCCCTGCGGACTCTAAGTAGCTCAACAATGGGGAATTTATCTGGGTCCGCAGTGACTCGGATTGGGACAAAAGTTGGAATTTTCATAACCACTGCTACAGTCCAAGAACCATTCCAACACTCAGATAAGAGACAGGTAACACTAGAACAATCCAGCATCCCCGACGAGGTGTCATTAGCCAAAAGGTGCAAGAACGGGGATTGGACACAGACCATTGAAGGGGGCAATGTGGCATTATATAGCAAAGAGTTGAACGAAACAGATGTAAGTCTATTACCTCGTTCACTCTCCCTAACAGTGCCAGAAACATTAGCCAGCCAGCTTTTGGCTCCCAGCAATTGAGCCAATGCAGAAATATCGGCTGAAGCCCCCTTCTCATTGGAAATCAGCCATTGAAACCAGGACCAACCTACTCCTGTAGAGGAGTTGGCACTGTTGTTAAAGTTATAAACATACCTCTTAAGAGAGGGGGAAAAGGAGAAACCTTTAGCAACTTGATGTTTCTCCCAAGAATGATCCTGACAAGGCGTAAATGTTGGGGGGAAACCAAGATTAGGGGTACAGTAAGGAGAGGCCTTGAAATGAGTGGCATTGTAAGTACTATTAGAAGAAGGAGGCACTGGGATTAGTAACTTGGAGATAATAGCCAAGGTAGTTATGTTTAAAGCAGAGCTATTTGCGGGGGTCCCTGAACCTGATTGCTTCCCCGAAACTACTTGGCTCAGTACGGCACTGATAATGCTCCCTGAGACCTGACTGGACTGCAATGGGTCCTCCCAGTTAGTGAAATTTTTGGTCTTAAGGCTAATGCAATTAGCGTTTCCAAGGCTGAAACAAAAAACTCCTGTGAGATTAACTTGAGATTGATTAAAAATGCTCTCCATGTCCCCTCTAGGAGAGGCACAGGGAGCAGACATCTCACATGAGGTAGAGAAAAGAGTGGGGAGGACACTAGAATTACCATGAACCGGCATCGGCATTGGCCAAGCCCATGCCACTGCCCACCACTGCATTGGTGTCGTCTGTGCCATCGGCACCAGCACCAGAACCAGAGCACGTAGCAGAGTGAAGATCCTCATCACGGGATTGCTGTGGTATCTCTTGTTGCTGGTCGGTTGATGTCAAGACTCTTCTTGTCAGGCGTTCAGGGACCCACAACGGTTCCGTGCGATCCTGGGGAAAAACACATACAGATCCTCGCGCCCATGTCAGCATGGGGTCGGGGCCATTCCATTGGCCCGTAAGAACATCCTTCCACTTAACATAGCCAATCACAGAGGGCTGAGGGGACACATGTCTATCAGCCACAGAGCGACCATGAATATCCAAATTCAAAAAATTAATGGTAAAGAGAGCTAAGGACAGGCGTTCTTTAGGAGTGTGTTCAGCTCCTATTCCCCCTTTTTGTTTTTGTAAAGTTTCCTTTAAGGTGCGATGAGCACGCTCAACAATGCCTTGTCCTTGACGATTGTAAGGCCGACCATGAGTAAGTTGCACTCCCATGATAGAACAAAAGGATGTAAATTGTCTGCCAGTATAAGCAGGTCCATTATCAGTCTTAAGGGATGCAGGAGCACCCTATGCTGCCCATGCTTCTAGGCAATGAGTGCCTTTTCTCCCGATAAAGCAGAAGCATGAATAACTCCAGAGCACGTATCAACAGAAACATGTACATACTTGAGGTTACCAAAGTCAGGTATGTGCGTCACATCCATTTGCCAGACAACCAATGGCTTCAATCCCCGTGGGTTCACTCCATAAGTAGGGGGACGAAGAAATGTGACACAATGGGGACATTGTAATACTATCTGACGAGCATCCGCTCTTGAAATGGAAAAACGCCTGCGCAGCATTAAAGCATTAACATGGAAATTCTGGTGAAATAATTTAGCCCCCTCTAAGGAGGAAGCCAAGCATATCAACTTGCCTCTAGTGGCTGAGTCCGCACAGGCATTACCCTGTGATAACGGACCAGGAAGAGAGGTGTGAGCCCGGATGTGCATTGGATAAAAAGGAGCAGTGCGGCTACAAATAAGCTGTTGAAGCTGAATAAAGTAAGCAGATACATTATGGGCATTACTAATAGCTCCCACGGCCTCCAGGACTTTGAGTGCTTGTACCACATAAATGGAGTGTGAAATAAGATTAAAAGGAAAAGAACACTGTTTAAAAACCTCAATAACAATTTGCAGTTCCACCCATTGTGGATTTCCAGGAGCAAATTGATGCTGAACAGGGGGAGAATCATTAATTACATAAGCTCCCATTCCAGACTTGGAACCATCAGTAAAAATATTAACAGCCCCCGGAATTGGATTGGGTGAAGTTACCTTAGGGAAAATGATGGGATGTTCTTTAACAAAATGGAGTAATGGATGGGAAGGGTAATGATTATCAATATCCCCTTGAAACGAGCAACATAGGATAGCCCAGTTGTCTAGAGTAGCACACAAAACATTAAGTTGAGCCTTAGTATAGGGTATAATAAGAGAAGAAGGTGATTGTCCGAAAAATTGAATGCTTTGTTGAATCCCTTTAAGTGCTAACGCTGCAACAGCATCAGGATAGTATTCTAAGGATTTTCCTGGGGATATATGTGGGTGGATCCATAGTAAAGGCCCATCTTGCCACAGTACTCCAGTAGGCTGCCGCATAGTGGCAAGCACAAATAACTGGAAAGGTTTATTACTCTGGAGCCTACATAGAGTAGCATGTTGTATAGCTTCTTCTACTGTTATAAGGGCTGCTCTAGCCTCTTTGGTGAGGCTACGAGGAGAAGCAAGATCTGGATCACCCTTAAGGGTAGCATACAAAGGCTGGAGCACACCATTAGGAATATGTAAATATCCCCTTATCCAATTAATATCTCCCAGCAGTTTTTGAAAATCATTTAGAGTTTGGAGATCCTGAGTTCTTATGGTGATTTTTTGTGGTTTTAATTTGTCATACCCAATTATCGCTCCCAAATACTCAATAGAATTCCCCGTTTGAACCTTTTCAGGTGCGATATGTAGCCCATATTGAGCTAACAGCTTTACTAATTCTTTATAGGCCTCATTAACTGTCTGCTCTAACTTAGCGGCCAATAACACATCATCCATATAATGAATGATCTTGATGGAGGAATACTTATGTCTGAGAGGTGCGAGTGCCTTCCCCACATACATCTGGCACATCGTGGGGCTATTAGCCATTCCCTGTGGCAACACTACCCACTCAAACCTTAGATCTGGTTCCTCGTGGTTACACGAGGGAAGGGTGAAGGCAAAACACTGTGAGTCTTTAGGATGCAAAGGAATAGAAAAGAAACAGTCTTTAATGTCAATAGCAATAATATGCCAACCCTGAGGAACAGAGGAGAGCAGAGGCAGCCCTCTTTGAATGGGCCCCATAAGTTGCATTTGAGCATTAACTGCTCGTAAATCATGCAGTAGGAGCCACTTTCCTGATTTTTTCCTAATAACAAATATGGGAGTATTCCATGGAGAAGTAGAAGGTTGGATGTGACCCAAGTCAAGTTGTTCTTTGACTAGATCATGGGCTGCTGCCAATTTAACCGAGGGAAGAGGCCACTGAGGCACCCAAACAGGCTCCTCGGTGAGCCATGTTATGGGTATTTGAGCCCCAGTGGCCCCTAGGAAAAACCCAGACCAAATCTGTTAAGCTTTTGATGACCTTGCACAGGATGCCTACGCCCCTGTAGGTGTTTTCCTAGTCCTAGACCTGGCCTATACCCCATATTTTGCATAATCTGTTGAGACACTGGGGAATAGTCATTACTAAGAGTGAACCCCATGTCTTTCATCAGATCACGGCCCCATAAAGAGATAGGTAAATCAAGTACATAAGGATGAAAGGTGCCATTGTGTCCTTCTGGGTCCTTCCAAGATAGATGTCTACAGCTGATTTGAGGGGCTTGGGCATATCCAAGTCCTCTCAGGGATTGATCAGAAGTCTGCATTGGCCATCCCTTAGACCAGTCCTTAAGGGCTATGATACTACGGTCTGCTCCTGTATCCAGCAATCCCACAATAGATTTACCTTCTATGCTTAATTCCAAAGTGGGGCGATTGCTCATATCCAGTGATAAATAAGCACAATCCCCTCCGGTGGTACCAGCAGGGAAGTGATTATGTAAGCTAGGCAAAATTAGTAATTGAGCAATGCGATCCCCTGGGGAGATAGACACAATGCCCCTTGGAGCCTCCACCATAACCTTTACTGCCCCTACAGTATCAGGGCTAATGACTCCAGGAAAGACATGAAGACCTTGTAAGATAGAGGATGCGCGTCCAATTAGCAAACCTACAGTGCCAGGTGGTAAAGGCCCTGTGAACTCAGTTTCCACCAATTGGACTCCCATCTTAGGTGTTAATATGAGTCTGGAGGTGGAACAGAGGTCCAATCCCGCGGCACCTGTAGTGGCTCTCCGCGTCTCATGGGATGGCGCAGAGATGGCCATGTCTCGGGTTCGGGTGTGACATTCTCCACTGCCCCATATATTTGTGGGCCCTGGGGTCGGGGGCCCCTTCGGCCGTTTTTTGGCCCAGCTGAAATAGGCTGTCCATGGATGTCCCTCACTGATCTACACTCTTTTGCCCAGTGCTTCCCCTTTTTACATTTTGGACACAGCCCCAGTTGACGAAGGCCATTGGAAGGGCCACCATGAGGGGGTCCAGTAAAATTGTCTTTTTTGGGACATTCACGTCTGAAATGACCGGGTTGACCACAATGGAAGCATGTGCCGGCACCACGACTGCCCCCTTTTGCAATCCGAAGGACAGCAGCTGCAAGACCTGCGTTAGTTAAAGGTCCTCCAATCTCTCTACACACTTTCATCCATGCTTCTATGCCCTTATTTTTATAAGGAGTGATTGCTGCTTTACATTCCTTGGTGCATTGCTCAAAGACCAGTTGCTTGATAAGGGGCATGGCTCTATCAGGATCCCCAAAAATCTTTCCAGCGGCATCCACCATCCTTGCTACAAAATCTGAAAAGGGTTCTGTAGGGCCTTGTAGAATCTTGGTCAAATTACCAGACACCTCTCCTCTATTTGGAAGCGACTTCCATGCCCGAATGCAAATGTTGTTAATTTGATCATATGCCTCAAGAGGAAATCCTGTCTGTTGATTTGCAAATCTACCCTGCCCCAAGAGCATATCATTGTCCCAATGGGGGTGTCCCGCAGCATGGTTTTGGGCGGCCTGCTCTATTGTGCCCTCTAGCACAAATGCTCTCCAGTCCAAATATTTACCCGGGGATACACAAGCCCGAACAAGGCTAGCCCAATCAGAGGGAGTCATGCAGTGTCTAGACAGACTCTCCACCTGAGTTAGTGTGAAGGCGGCATCCACCCCATAAGTGCGCACAGACTCCGCCAGGGTCTTCACAATTTTAAAATCTAAGGGTTCATGGAATCTTCCCCTATTGTCATCCTGAAAAACTGGATAAGCAAGACCCATCTCAGCGTTAACAGCCCTCCATGTTTGGGCATGGAAAGCTCTCCCCGAAACACCCCCACCATACGGCGGTGGATCCGGGGGATCGCTTTTCTTGAGCCCCTGTTTATTTCTGTTCCCTTCTCCTATAGCTAAACTCTCTGGCTGACGAGACAGCCTCCCGAGCTCTTCCACCTCATCCTCCTCTTCCTCTGACCCACTTTCGCATGGGGGTGTGCGCAGCGTACTGAGATCTGGATACAATCGTCTCCTCCCCTGTTTCACGCTCCGCACACTCCCATCCTCCTGAGGCACCTCACTTCCTGCCGTCTCCGATTTCTCCTCATGTAATTGCTCTAGAACTTCCTGTCCTTTAGTAAGTGCTTCCTGACATCTGTCATCTGTAAGGCAACTACGGACCATTTTCCAAAGGGGTATCACCCCACCCTCTAATATGCCTTGCTCAGAAGCAAAGTCAAGATCTTTGCCTAATTTATCCCAACTAGGTACAGTAAGGCTGCCCGAAAATGCAAACCACGGTGCAGCGATATCTATCTTCTGTAAAAATCTCTGTAAAGTACTATGTTTCACTTCCAGGCCCTTGGAACGTAACAGGCCATCTAGGGCCAGGAGAAGCGGACTTGAAGATGCGGCACCCATGACACAACAACAAAAGAAGTACAAAAAACAAAAGCGAAAGTACACAGTGCAGCTGCAATAAAATGTAATGCTCTCTCTTTCTTTACAGAGGAGCTGCCCCGCTTTGGTCGCGGATCCCACTTACTTGGGACTAACCCCGCTTTGGTCGCGGATCCCACTTACCTGGGACTAACCGGTGCACCACCCCTGACTGCTGAAAGTTCTGGTTCCCGGGTTTCGGCACCATTTGTCGCGACCCCTTGCCCGCAAGGAAGAAGCAACTCAGGAATCTTCTTTCAGCAGTTTATTCAGGTCCTTGATATTTCTTCTTCTACCTCTCGGATGCCCCTCCCAGCCTTAATAAAGCATCTCAAGCCCCAATGCAAAGCTGCCACGTGGAGATTTCTCATAGGGTGGTGAAAAATCATGTGTCAACTCTCCCAAATAAGGAGTTGTTTGTCACAGACCACAGCGGAGCCAGCGCCATCTTGTAATGGCGACCATAGTCTGCAGAAATGGCAGAAGCGGCTCACCACAACCATAGCCCTAACTCTAACCCTAAACTGAAATCTAACCCTAATCCTAATCCTATATCTATCTGTATTCATTACTCAAAACCTAAACTTAATGATAACCCTACACCTAATCCTAATCCTAACCCTTTCATAACCCTATTCCTAGACCTAACCCTAACCCTAACCATACTATAATCCTATCCCTAGATCTAACCCTAAACCTAACCCTCATGCTAGCCCTAACCCTAGCTCAATACCTAACCCTTACACTAAACATAACCCTAAACCTAAACCCTATTCTAAACTAACCCTAACCCTAACTCAAGACCTATTCCTAAACATAACCCTAGCTGTAAACTTAGCTCTAAACCTATCTATTACCTTAAACATAACAATTACCCAAATGCTAACCCTAGGCCTAACACTAACCCTATTGCTAACCAAAACACTATGAATTACCCTAAACCTAACCTGAACCCTAAACCAAACCCTAACATTACCCTAATCTTTACCCTAATGCTAGTTTGAGCCCTAAACCTAAATCCTAACATAAACCACACCCTAACTCTGACCCTAACCCTAATAATTCCCCTAGCTCTAAACTTGACCTTACTGTAAACCTAACAATTACACTAGACATAGCCATAAACCTAACCCTAAAACTATCTTAGACATGATGTTAGCCCTAGCACTAATCCTAGCCCTAACACTAAAACAAACCCTAGCCCCCATCCTAGCCCTAAACCTAGCCTTAATCATAACCTTAACACTAACCCTACCCCTACCCCTAACTCTAACCCCCACCCTACTTCTAAACCTATCGACAATGCCATCCCTTATCCTAAACTTAACCCTAACCCTAACCATAATGATAAGCCTAAGCTGAACACTAACCCTAGCCCCAATTCTAGCCCTAATTTAACTATATTCCTAACCATAACCCTAACCTTAGCCCTAAGACTAACTCTAATTTTCACACTAACCCTATTTCTAGATCTAACCCTATTCCTTACACTAAATCTAACCCTAGCCCTAAACCTAACACTAACCCTTGCCCTATCCTTAGTCCTAGCCCCAACCCTAGATCTAATCCTAACTCAAAATATAACCCTAACAATGAGCCTAAGTCTAACACTAACACTAGCCCTAACCCTAATGCTAATTGTAAAAGTAGCCTTAACTCTAACCCTAGGACTAAAACAAAATTGAGCAGTATCCCTAACCCTAAACCTTAACTTAAACCAAACCCTAACACTACAACTAAACCTAACCCTAGCCCTAATTAGAGACCTAACCATAACATTAAACTAACTCTGACCATGAATCATATCCTAACACTCACCCAGGCTCTAAACACCACTCTAATCTTAAACCGAACCCTAGCCCTTATTTGAGTCCTAACCCTAACCCTAAAACTATCTCTGACCCTGACTCCTGTTCTAATACTAATCCTAGCTCTAAATATCAACATAACCTTAAAACTAACCCTAACACTAGAGGTCTAACCCCTAAAACTACCCCTAAATAGAACCCTAATTTTAACACTCGTTCTTACATTAGACATTGCCCTAACCTTAGTCCTAACCCTAACAGAAAAAATAGCCCTAACTGAGCCCTCAACCTAGTTTAATCCTACCCCAAACGCTACCCCTAACACTAGCTTTAACCCTATCCCTAACCATAAGGAAAATGCTAACCCTAATGGTAAACCTAGACCTAACCCTAATCCTAAGGCTAACAAAAACACTAACTCAATTAATAGTCCTAAACCTAGCCCTCATTCTAGCTCTAACCCTATCCTAAACCCTAACCCTAATCCTAACTCTGACCCTTATTCTGACCATAACACTAACCCTAGGTATAAACCTGACCCTAACCCTAGACCAAACCCTAACACTAGCCCTAGCAGTACTTACACCTAAGCCTAACCCTATCACAAGCCCTAGAACTAAATATAATCCTAAATCTAGCGTTAACTCTAGCCCTAGACCTATGAAAAAAACCTAGCCCAAGCCCTAACAATAACACTTAATCTAACGCTAAGAATAAACCTAATCCTAGACTTAAACCTAATCCTAATTCTGGCTTTAATATTAACTCTATCTCTGATCTGAACACTGACCCTCCCTTTAACAATAAACCTATCTCTAAATCTGACCCTAAATGAAAACCTAAGCCTAACACTACACCTAGCTATAACCCTAACCCTACAACTAGCCCTAATAATAACGCTAGCTCTTACATTACCTATAGCCTTAACCTTATGGCTTAACCTAACACAAAATGTAGAGCGAATCCTAGGCCTAAATCTAGCCCTAAGTATAACCCTAACCCTAACCCTAGCCCTAACCCTAATCCTAACCCTAGCCTTAGTCCTAACCCTAGCTCAAAGCCTAATCCTTACCCTAAATATAAACTTAGACCTATCCCTAACTCTGAAGCTAACCCTAGCCCTAATTGTAACCTTAAACCTAGCCTTAAACTTATCTCTAAACCTACCCATTACACTAACGCTAACCCTAACCCCATTAATAGTCCTAACCGTAGCCCTCATTCTAGCTCTAACACTATCCCAAACCCTAATGCTCACCCTGACCCTTATTCTGACTCTAACACTAACCCTAGGTCTAAACCTGACCCTAAATCTAGACCAAACCCTAATACTAACTCTAAACCTAAACCTAAACCTAATTCTAAATCTAGCCTTAACTCTATCCTTAGACCTAAACAAAAACCTAGCCATAACAATAACCCTTAACCTAACCCAAATACTAAACCTACTCCTAGACCTAAACTTAGTCCTAATTCTGGCTCTAAACCTCATTCTAATCTAACCTGAACACTGACCCTGCCTTTAACAGTAAATCTACCTCTAAACCTGACCCTAACTGAAAATATAAACATAACACTAGAATTAGTCATAACCCTACCCTACAATTAGCCCTAATCATAACCCTAGCTCTCACTTATCCATAGCTCTATTCTTTTACCTTAACCTAACACAAAACCTAGAGCAAATCCTGGCCTAAACCCAGCCCTAAACCTACGCTAAACATAACTCTAGCCCTAACCCTAATCCTAACCCTAGCCTTAGTCCTAAACATAGCTTGAAGCCTAATCCTTACCCTAAATATAAACTTAGACCTATCCCTAACTCTAAAACTAACCCTAGCCCTAATCCTAACCTTAATCCTAGACTTAAACCTACCTCTAAACCACCCAATACCCTAACACTAATTTTAAACCTATTGATAACCCTAGCCATAAACCTAACCGTGACCCTAAAAAAAAAAAAAACATTAACCCTGGTTCTAACCCTAAACCTAACACTCGCCATAGCCCTAATGCTAGCTCAAACCCTAACCAATAACATAATCCAAAACATAATCATAGCCTTAACCCTAACCCTAAAACTAAATCTAACCCTAACCCTACACCTAAACCTATATCTATCCGTATCCATTACCCTAACCCTAATGCTAACCCTAATGATAACTGTAGCCATAACCCTAACCCTAACCCTAAACCTACTGTAACCCTATCCCTAGACCTAATGCTGAACCTAACCCTTGACATAGCCCTAGCCTTAAATCTAGCTCAAACCCTCACCCTTACCCTAAACATAACCCTAGCCCAAACCCTAACCCAAATCCTAGCCTTAACCCTTACCCTAACTCTATCCCTAGCCCTGATTCTAACCCAAAACTTCAACCTAGCCCTAACCTTACTCAATCCCTGTCCCTTACCCTTAACCTAACTATAAGACTTACCCTAAGCCTAAGCCTAACCTTTACCCTATCCCTAATCCTAAAGTTAAACCTAGCCTTAACCCTAGCTCTAACCTCTATCCTTACCCTAACTCTAAACATAAACCTCATTACAACCATAGCCCTAACCCAAAACCTATTCTAATACTAACCATAAACCTAACCATAAACCTAACTTTAAACATAATCCTTGCCAAAGTCCTAACCTTAGCTCAAAACCTAACCATACCCCAAATCTAACACTAACCCTAGTCCTAAACCTCTCCCTAACCTTAACCCGACATCTAACCCTGTCCATTACCCTAAACCTAATGATAACCCTAGCGCTAACCATAATACTAACCCTAACCCTAACGATAACGTTAACCCTAGTCCTAAACCTAAACATAACCCTAGCCTTAGCACTAACACTAGCTCAAACTCTAAATCATACCCTAAACCTAACTCTAACTCTAGACTTAACCCTAACTATAATACTAACTCTAGCCCTAATCTTAAAAATAACTCTATCCCTAACACTAGCTTTAACCTAATCAATTACCCTAAAGATAACCATAACCCTAATGCTAACCCTAGGCCTAACCATAACCCTATCCATTACCCTAAACCTAATCTTAACCCTAAACCTAACCTGAAGCATAAACCTAACCCTATCCATTGCCCTAACCCTAACTCTAACCATAACGCTATTTTGAGTCCTAACCCTAAACCTTAACCTATCCAAACTCAAAACCTGATCCTGACCATTATAATACCCTTAGCTCTAAACCAGAACCTTACCCTAAACCTAACTCTGACACTAGACCCAGCCATAAACATTACCATAAAACTGTCCCTAACCATAAACCTAGACATGATAATAGCCCTAGCCCTAATACTTGCCATAACCCTAACACAAACGCTAGCCCTCATCCTAGCCCTAAACCGAGCCTTGATCCTAACCTGTACCCTAAATAGCCCTATACCTAATTTTATCCCTTGTCCTAGTTCTGAACCAAGCAATAACCCCATCCCTTCCCCTAAACATAACCCTAACCCTAGACCTAGACCTAAACCAACAACTAACCCTAGACCTGATCCTAGCCCTAATTTAGCCCTAACTCTAACCCTAAACCTAACACTAGCACTGAGACTAACTCCAACTCTCACCCTAGCCCTATTCCTAGTTCTAACCCTATCCCTTACCATAACCCTAACACTTGCCCTGAACTTAGCCCTAACCCTAGCCCTAGCCCTAACCTTAGATCTAACCATAACTCTAAATCTAACCCTAAACCTAACCATAAAACTCAAAGTAACATTAGCCCTAATACTAACGCAAAATCCAAAAACTAGCCCTAACATAGTTCTAGCCCTAAAACAAAACCAAGCCACAGCCATAACCCTAAACTTTAACCTAAACCAAAACTTAACCCAACGCCTGGCCCTAACCATAGCCCTAATTCCAGTCCTATCCTAAACCTAAAACTAACATTGACCCTGACTCTGACCCTGTAACTAACCCTACCTCTAACATCACATTAAAAATAAACCTAACTCTAAAACTAGACATAGCCCTAATCCTAACATTAAAAATAGCCCTAATCATAACCCTAGTTCTTACATTAGTTCTATCCCTAACCCTAGCTTTAACCTAACACAAAGCATAGCCCTAATCCGAGCCCTACACCTCGTTTTAACCCCAAACCTAAATCGGTCCTAGCCCTAAACATTACCCTAAACATAACCCTAACCCTAAATCTTGCCCTAACCAAAAACCTAACCCTAACCTTAATCCTAAGCATAAACCTAGACCTAAATCTAGCTCTAACCCTATCCATTACCCTAACCAAAACCCTAACCCTAATGCTAACTCTAGGATAACCCTAACCCTATCTCTAACCTTAAATTTATCCATTACGCTAAACCTAACCAGAACCCTAAACCTAACCATATCCATTACCCTAAACTTACCCCTAACCCAAATGCTAATTAGAGCCCTAACGCTTAACCTTAACCTAACCTAAACTATAACTGTTACCGTGAACCTAATAATAACCCTATCTCTAAAACTGACCCTAACCCTCAATCTAACACTTACACTAGAAATAGTAATAAATCTCACCCTAAAACTAACCCTAAACATAAACCTAGACCTGACATTAGACCTATCACTAATCCTAGCCTTAACCCTAACACAAAAACTAGCCCTAATCCTAGCACTTAACCTAGCCTAATTCTAACTCTAACCCTAACTCTAACCCTAAAACTAGGCCTACCCCTAACACTAATCCTAGCGCTAATCCTAGTATTAATTTTGACCTAACCCTAACCCTAGCCCTAAGACTAACTCTAACTCTCACTGTAGTCCTATCCCTAGTTTTAAACCTATCCCTTAAAATAACCCAAACCCTAGCCCTAAACTTAGCCCCAACCCTAGCCCTAACTATTGCCCTAGCCCTAAACCTAAATCTAATCCTAACACTAAATCTAACCCTAACTCTAAGCCTAAACCTCACCCTAACACTAGCCCTATGCCTAATGCTATTGGAAAACTAGCCCTAACCCTAGCCCTAGCACTCAAATAAAACTGAGTCATAGGCTTAACCCTAAACCTTACCCTAAATCAAACCCTAAACCTATACCTAGCCCTAAACCTAGCACTAATTTGAGTTCTAATCCTAACTCTAGAATTTACGCTGACCCTGACTCGAACCCTAAAACTCACCCTAGTTCTAAACATCACCTTAGCCCTAAACATCACCCAAAACCTAAACCTAACCCTAAAAATAACCTAATTGGAACTCTAGTTCTTAAATTAGCCATGGCCTTGCCCTAGCAGAAAACCTAGCCCTAATCTGAGACCTAAACCTAGCTTTAAACCTAACCATAACATTAACCCTAGCCCTATCCCTAACCCTAATACTATCCCCAAACCTAGCTCTAACCCTGTCCCTTACCCTAAGCCAAACCCTCACCCTAATGCTACCCTAGTCTTAATCCTAATCCTTAGCCTACCCCAAACCATAACTCTAATACTAATCCTAACACTAGCCCTCATTCAGGCTCTAACACTAATCCAAACTCTAACCCTAACCCTGATCCATATTCTGACCCTAAGTCTAACCCTAGGTATAAACCTAACCCTAAGCCTAAACCAAACCCTAACTTTAGCCCAACGGGTAACCCTATACCTAAATCTAACCCTAACACCAGACCTAGAAAAAAGCCTAATCCTAAATCTAGCCATAACTCTAGCATTAGCCCTAAACAAAAACCTAGCGCTAGGCCTAACAATAACCCTTAAACCAAGTCAAACACTAACCCTACCCCTAGACCTAAACCTATCCCTAATTCTGGCGCTAACATTAAACCTAACCCTAACCCGAACAACGACCCTTACCCTAACACCAAACTAGCTATAACTTTATGCTAACCCAAAATCTAGCCATAAACCTAACACTAGACCTAGCCATAACCCTAACCCTAGCTCATTCACTACTCATAGCCCTAATACTATCCATAAACCTCACTCAAATCTTAGCCCTAATTCTAGCCATAACCCTAGCCCTAAGCCTAAACCTAACCCTAACCCTAGACCTAACCCTAACCCTAACCCTCGCCCAACCCCTACCTCTAGGTCAAACACTAACCCTTAACATAAACATAACCCTAGCCCTAACCTTAACCCTAACACTAATCCTAGCCCTAATCATAACCATAACCAAGACCAAACCCCAGCTCTAAATCTACCCATTACCTTAAACATAAACCTAACCCTAATGCTAATCCTAGTGCTAAACTTAACCCTAATACTAAACCTAGACCTGACACTAACCCTAACCCTCGCCCTGGCCCTAACCATAGGTCAAACCCTAACACTTACCCAAAACCTAACCCTAACACTAACCCTAGGCCTAACCCTAACCCTACTTAACCCTAGACATAATCCAACAATAACCCTAGCCCTAAACCTATCCATTACACTAAACATAAGCCTAACGGTATGCTAACCCTAGGCCTAAACTTAAACCTATCACTAACACTAACTTTATCCATTACCTAAACCTAACCTGAACATTAAACCTAACCCTATCAATTACTCTAACCCTAACCATAACACTAACACTAATGCTAATTTGAGCACTAAACCTAAACCATAACCCAAACCAAACTCTGAACAAGACACTGACTCTAATAATACACCTAGCTCTAATCCTGACCCTTACCTTAAACAAAACCCTTATACTAGACCTAGATATAAAACTAACCATAGTACTATCCCTAAAAAACCATAGACCTGACATTAGCACTCTACCTAATTCTTTCCCTAAACCTAACACAAACCCTAGCCCGCATCTAGCCCTAAACCTAGCCTTAAACCTAATCCAAACCCCAACCCTAGCCC
Organism: Marmota flaviventris; assembly: GCF_047511675.1. NCBI lineage: Eukaryota > Metazoa > Chordata > Mammalia > Rodentia > Sciuridae > Marmota > Marmota flaviventris. The sequence goes on along the minus strand of NW_027287795.1, from coordinate 25,353 downwards.
AATCCCTAATTTTAACCCTCACCTAGGTATAACCACATCCCTTCCCCTAAACCTAACCCTAACCCTAACACTATCACTAACCCTAACTCTAACCCTAACACTAGGCCTAACCATAAAAGTAACCTTAGCTCTAATCCTAGCCCTAATTTATCACTAAATGTAACCCTTACTCTAACCCTAGCCCTAAGACTAATTCTAAATCTCGAGCTAGACCTATTTCTAGTACTAACCTTATCTGTTACCATAACCCTAATACTAGCCCTAACCTTAGCCCTAACCCTAGGCCTTACCCTAGATCTAACCATAATTCTAAATCTAACCCTTACCCTAAGCCTAAACCTCACCCTATCACTAGTCCTAACACTATCGCTAATCCAAAAACTAGCCCTAACCCAAGCCCAACACCTAAAACAAAGCTGAGCCATAGCCCTAATGCTAATCCCAACCTAACTGTAACCATATACCTGACATTAGCCCTAGCCATAATTCTTGTTCTAACCTTAACACAAAATCTAAACCTACACCTACACTTAACCCTAGCTCTAATTTGAATGTTATCTCTAACCCCAAAACTGACATTGACCCTGATCCTGACCCTATCTCAAATCATCAATCTAAAACTAAACCTAATCCTAACACTAGACCTAACCCTAACCCTAACCCTAAATCTAGCCCTAAATGTATTGCTAGTTCTTACATTAGCCATATCCCTGAACCTAAAACTAACCCTAGCTCTAAATATCACCCTAACCCTAAACCTAACCCAAACACTAAACCTAGCCCTAACCCTAATCAGAAAACTAGCACTAATCATGAAACCAGTTCTTACATTAGCCACAGCCCTAACCCTAACACAAAACCTAGCCCTAATCTGAGCCCTAACTCTAGCTTTAAACTTAGCCCTAACCCTAACTGTAACCCTAGCTTTAAACTTATCCCTTACCTTAAGTCAAACACTCACCCTAATGCTACCCTAGTTCTAACCCTAATTGTTGGCCTGCCCCAACCTTTAACTTTATCACTAGTCCTCACCCTAGACCTCATTCTATCTCTAACCTTAACCCAAAGCCTAAACCTAACCTTGCCCTTATTCTGACCCTAACACTAACACTGGAATAAGCCTGACACTAATCCTAAACGAAACCCTAACACTAGCCCTACGAGTAAACTTATATCTAAACCTAACCATAACACTAGCACTAGACCTAAACTTAATCCTAAATATAACCATAAGTATAGCCCTAGCCCTAAACAAAAACTTAGCCCTAGCCCTAACTATAACCATTAACCTAACACAAAGAATAACCCTACCTCTAGACCTAAACCTAGTTCTAATTCTGGCCCTAACACTAAATCCAATACTAACTTGAACACTGATCCTTATCCTAACATAAACCCTAGCTCTAAATCTTACCCTAACCCAAAACCTAACCCTAACACAGGATTTATCCATAAGGCTAACCCTCAAACTAGCCATAACCATAACTCTACATTACCCATAGCCCTAATGCTAGCCATAAACCTCACATAAAACATAGCCATAAACCTACCCCTAAGCACAACCCTAACATTAACCTAACCAAACCCTACCCTGATGCTTGCAGTAGCCCTTACCCTAGCTCAAACTCTAACCTTAACCCTAATCCTAACCCTAGCCCTAATCCTAACCCTAATCCTAGCCTGAATCCTAACAGTAACCATAGCCCAAACCCTAGATCTAACTTTATCCATTACTTTAAACATAACCCTGATCCTAATGCTAACTTTAGCCCTAATTCTAACCCTAAACCTAACCATAGCCGTGACTCTGACCCTAAACCTCACGCTAGCCCTAACCCTAGCTCAAACCCTAACACTTACCCTAAACCTAACTGTAACATTAACCCTAAGCCTAACCCTAATAATAGCCCTAATCCTAACTTTAACCCAATCCCTAACACTAGCACTAACCCTATCAATTTCCCTAAATATAAGCCTAACCCAAACGTTAACCCTAGGCCTAACCTTAAACTTATGCCTAATATTAACCCTATACATTACTCTAAACCTAAACTGAACGCTAAACATAACCCTATCCATTACTCTAACACAAACCCTAACCATAATGCTAATTCGAGCCCTAACCATAAACCTTAACCCAAACCAACCCTAACCTGGACTCTGAAACTAATAATATACCTAGCTCTAAACCTGACCCCCTACCCTAAACCTAACCCTTATATTAGACCTAGCCATAACCCAAACCCTAAAATTATCCGTAATTTTAACCCTAGACCTGATATTAGCCATAGCCATAATCTTAGCCCTAACCCCTAACACAAACACTAGCCCTCATCCTAGCCCTAAACCTAGCATTAATCCTAACGAGAACCCTCACCCTAGCCCTAGCCCTAATTTTAACCCTTTCCCTAGCCCTGAACCAAGCTATATAACCCCATCCTTGCCCCTAAAACTAATGCTAACCCTAGCCCTAAACATAGGCCTAAACCTAACATTTATCCTAGTGCTAATCCTAGCCCTAATTTAGCACTAAACTTAACCCTACCCCTAACCCTAGCCCTAAGACTAACTCTAACTCTCAACACTAGCCCAATTTCTATTTCTAATCCTATCCATTACTGTAACCCTCACACTAGACCTAACCTTAGCCCTAACCCTAGCCATAGCCCTAATCCTAGATCTAACCATAATGCTAAATCTAACCCTAAACTTAAGCGTAAACCTCACCCTATACTAGACTTAACACTATGGATAATGCTAAAACTAGCTGTAACCCTAGCACTAGCCATAACCCTAAAACAAAAGTGAGCCTTTGCTCTAAGCCAAATATATATATCACCCTAATCCTAACCCTAACCCTAACCCTAACCCTAACCCTAACCCCTAACCCTAACCTAACCCTAAACCTACTACTATAACTAGCAATTATTGTACCTCTAATTCGAGTCCTAGGAATAAAATTAACCCTGACCCAACTCTTATCCAAACACTAACCCTAGCTCTATATATCACCCTAACCCTAACCGAGCCCAAACAGTAACCCTAAAACTAACCGTAATCGTAACCATAGTTCTTACATTGGAAATAGCCCTAACTCTAACACAAAAATAGCCCTAATCCGAGCCCTAACTAAATATAACCCTAACGCTAACCCTAACCCTAAACCTAACCCTAAATGTAGCCCTAACCCTAGCTCTAACCATATCCCATGGGCTAAGCCAAAACTATCCATAATGCTGAACCTAGTCCTAATACTAATACTTAGCCTAAACCAAACACTAACCCTATTAATAGTCCTAAACCTAGCCCTCATTCTAGCTCTAACCCTAACCCAAAACCTAACTCTATACTTCGCCCTTAGTCTGAACCTAACACTAATTATAAGTCTAATCCTGACCCTAACCCTAAACCGAAACCTGAAACTAGCCCTACCAGTAAACTTATACCAAAACCTAAGCCTAACACTAGTCTCAGACCTAAAACTAATCCTAAATCTACCAATAACTCTAGCCCTAGACCTAAACTAAAATTTAGTCCTAGGCCTAACAATAATCATTAATGTAAAACAAACACTAACCTTACCCCTATACCTAAACCTAGTCCTAATTCTCTCTTTCACCCTAACCCTAACACTTACTTGAACATTGACCCTGACACTAACACTAAACCTAGCTCTAAACACGACCCTAAACCAAAATGTAAATTTAACACTAAACCTAGCCATAGCCCTAACCCTAAAACTAGCCCTAATTAGAACTCTAGATCTTACATTTACCATAGCACTAACTCTAGGCCCTAAAGCTAACACAAAACCTAGCCCTAATTCGAGGCGTAAACCTACCATCAGCAAAATCCTCACCCTAACCCTAGACCTCACTATAACCCTAACCCTCACATTAGTCCTAACCTAGCTCAAAGCCTAACCCTTAGCCTAAACATAACCCTAGGATTATCCCTAACCATAACCCTAACCCTAGCCCTAATCTTAACGTTAACCCTAGCCGTAACCCTAGCTCTAAACCTAGCCATTACCTTAACTCTAATTTAACTCTAATGATAACCCTAGCCCTAACCCTAACCATAATCCTAATACAAACTATAAAACTAACCCTACACCTAACCCTAAACCTAACCCTTGCTGAAGCACAAACCCTAACTCTAACCCTAAAACTTACCCTAAACCCAACAGTAAACCTAGCCCTAAAACTAAACTTAACCCTAAATGTAACCTAACAGTAAAGCTAACCTTACATCTAACCCAATATATTACCCTAAACCTAACCCTAATGAAAACCCTAGCCCTAACCCTAAACCGAACCCTGACCATAATCATAACCCTAACCCTAGACTAATACTAAACCTAACCCTCACCCTTGTACTAACCAAGCTCAAAACAGAACCTTTACCCTAAACCTAACCCTAATCCTACCCAAAGCTAGGGTTACTAGCCCTAACCCAAACCCTAAGCCTAACTCTAGACCAAATCTTAACAATAACCTTAGCCCTAACCCTACCTCTAACCCTATACATTATCCTTATGATAATCCTAATCCTAATGCTAACCCTAGGCCTAACCCTAAACGTTTTGCTAACCTGAAACTTCTCCATTCCCGTAAACCTACCCTGAATCCTAAACCTCTCCCTATCTATTACTCTAACACTAACCCTAATGCTCATGTGAGTTTTATCCTTAAACGTTAAGCTAAAACAAATCTTAACCCTGATCCTGACCCTGAAAATACACCTAACTCTAAACCTGACCCTTACCCTAAGTCTAACACTTACACTAGACCTAGAAACAAACCTAACCCTAAATCTACCCCTAACTGTTACACTAGACCTGACTTTAGCCCTAGCCCTAATTCTAGAACTAAACCTACAACAAACCCTAGCACTCATTCGAGCCCCACACCTAGCCTTAATCATATTCCTAACCCTATCCCTAGCCCTAACCCTAATTCTAACCCTCACTCTACCTCTAAACCTACCTATAATGCCATCTCTTACCCTAAAGATAACCATAACCCTAGTCCTAATGCTAGGCCTAAGCTGAATACTAAACCTAGCCCTAATCGTAGCCCTAATTTATACCTATCCCTAAAACTAACCATAACCCTAGCTCTATGACTAACTCTAACTCTCATCATAACCCTATCCCTATTTCTAAACCTATCCTTTACCATAATCCTAACCCTAACCCTAACAGTTGTCTTATGCTTAGACCTTACCCAAACCATCGATCAAATGCTAACTTCAAATCTAACCCTAACCCTAAGCATAGTCTAACACTAACACTAGTCCTAACCCTAATGCTGATCATATAACTAGTGCTAAACCTAAACATAGGACTAAAACCAAATTGAGCAATACCCCTAACCCTAAACATTAACTTAAACCAAACACTAACACTATACCTAGACCTAACCCTAGGCCTTATTGGAGTCCTAACCCTAGCCTTACAACTTACCCTGACCCTGACTCATATTCTAACAATCACCCTAGCTCTAAACACCATGCTAAACTTAAGCAAAACCCTAACAGTAACCCTAGCCCTAATTCATGTCATAACCCTAACCTTAAAACTAACCCTGACCCTAAATCATATCCTAACAGTCACCCTAGCTCTAAACACCACCCTCATCTTAAACTGAACCCTAACAGTAACCTTAACCCTAAAACAAACTCTGATTCTTATTCAATCCTAACAATAACCCCAGCTCTAAATATTACCCTAATCTTAAATCTAACACTTACACTACACCTACCCCTAACCCTAACCCTAAAACTAACCCTAATTGTAACCCTAGTTTTTACATTAGGCATATACTTAACACTACCACAAAAACTAGCCCTAATCTGATTCCAAAACCTATATTTAACCCTAACCCTAATCCTAACTCTAGCCGTAAGCCTAGCTCTAAGGCTATCACTTACCCTAAGCCAAACACTAACACTAATGGTAACCCTAGACCTATCCCTAATCTTTAGGCTAACCAAAACATTAACCCTATTAATAGTCCTAAACCAAGCCATCACGCTATATCTAATCCTATCCCAAACCCTAATACTAACCCTGATCCTTATTCTGATCCTAACATTAACCCTCGGTCTAAACCGGACCCTAACCCTAGACCAAACAAAAACACTAGCCCTAGATCTAAACCTAATCCTAAATCTAGACTTAACTCTAGCCCTAGACCTAAACTAAAACCTTGCATTAGCCCTAACAATATCCATGAACCTAACCCAAACACTAACCCTACTCCTAGACCTAAACCTAGTCCTAATTCTGGCTGTAACCCTAACTCTAACTCAAACCCGAACACTGACCCTGTCTTTATAGTAAATCTATCTCTAAATTTGACCCTACCCAAAAATATAAACCTAACACTATACCTACACATAACCCTAACCCTATAATTAGCCCTAAATATAACCCTAGCTCTTACATTACCCATAGCTCTAACCCTTGGCCTAAACCTAACACAAAACCTAGAGCTAATCCCAGGCCTAAACCTAGCCTTAAGCATAACCCTAACCCTGAACCTCACCCTAACCCTAAAGTAACACTCACCTTAGACCTAATCCTAGCTCAAAGCCTAACCCTTACCCTAAACATAAACCTACATCTATCCCTAAAAATAACCCTAACACTGGTCCTAATCCTAACCTTAATGCTAGCCCTAAACCTACCCTTTACCCTAAACCTAACCCTAACCCTATTGATAATCCTAGGCCTAACGTTAACGCTATAACTAACCTGAAAACTAACCCTAGACCTAACCCTCAAACTCACATCACCATAGACTTAACAGTAGCTCAAACCCTAACCCTTATCATAAACCTAAACATAACCATAGCTCTAATCCTAATCCTAAACCTCTATCTACCCCTAACTATAACCCTAAACCTACATCTAAACATACCCATTACCCTAACCTTAACCCTACCACTAATGATGACCTAGCCCTAATCCTAAACCTAACACTAACTGTACTGTAATCTTATCCCTAGAATTAACCCTAAACCTAACCCTCACCCTAGGCATTACCTTAGCTCAAAACCTAACCCTTATGCTAAACATAACCCTGACCCTAACCCTAGTTTTAACCCTAACACTAACCGTAACTCAAGGCCTATTCCTAACCATAAACCTAGCCCAAAACGTAGCCCTAAACTGTCCATTTTACTAACAGTAATCCTTTCCCTAATGTGAACCCTAAAACTAACCTGAACCTAAACAAAAACCTATCATTACCCTAACCCACAACAAAATGCTAACTCAAGCCCCAACCCTAAACCCTAACTTTAACCAAACTCTAACTCTGACCCTGACCCTAATAAATACCCAAGCTCTAAAGATGACCCTTACCATAAATCTAACACTTACACTAGACCTAGCCATAACCATAATCCTAAAACTATCCCCAACCATAAGCCTAGACCTGATATTAGACCTATCCCTTATCCTAGGCCTAAACTTAACACAAATCACAACCCTTCTCGTAGCACTAAACATACTCTTACTCCTAACACTAACCCTAACACAATACCTAACCCTAACACTAACCTAGCCCTAATCTTAGTGCTAATTTAGCCCTATTCCTAACCCTAGGTCTAACCCTAGCCATAAGACTAACTCTAACTCTCACGCTAGCCCCAGCCCTTGTTCAAACCCAATCCCTTACCAGAACCCTAATCCTAGCCCTAACCCTAGCCCTATCCTTAGCCCTAGCCCTAACTAGATTTAACTTTAACTCTAAATCTAATAATAACCCTAACCTTAACCCTAACCCTAAACCTAACTCTCAATCTAACTTTAACCCTAAGGCTAAACCTATACCTAACACTAGCCCTAACACTAAGGCTAAACCTATACCTAACACTAGCCCTAACCCTAATGCTAATCCTATAACTAGCCCTAACCCTAGCCCTAGCCCTAAAACAAAACTGAACCACAGCACTAACCCTAACCCTTAACCTAAACCAAAACATAACCCTAAACATAGCCCTAATTTTAGTTTTAATCCGAACCCTAAAACTAACCCTGACCCTGACTCTGACCATAACACTAACCCTAGCTATAAACATAACCTAATAATAAACCTAAACCTAACACTAGACATAGCCCTAACCGTAACCTTAAATTTAGCCCTAAACGTAACTCTGGTACTTACATTAGCCGTAACCCTAACCCTAGCACTAACTTAAAACAAAACCTAGCTCTAATCCGAACCATAACCCCAGTTTTAACCTTAATCCTAACCCTAACCCTAATCATAAACATAACTCTAGCCCTAACCCTAGCTCTAACCCTATCCATTGCCATAAACACAACCCTAACACTAATGCTAAACCTAGTCCTAAACCTAAGCCTATCCCTAATCCTAACCCTATCCAATACCCTAATCCAAACCTAGACCCTAAACTTCACTCTATCATTAACCTAACACTAACCCTAATGCTACTTTGAGCCCTAACTTTAAAACTTAACCTATCCCAAACCCTAACCCAGATCCTGACTGTAAAAAATACTACTAGCTCTAAACCTTACCCTAACCCTAAAACTAACCCTTACACTACATGTAACAATAAAGCTAACACTAAAAGTATCTTTAACCATAACCCAAGACCTGATATTACTCCTAGCCCTAATCCTAGCCCTAAAATTAAAACAAATCCTATCCCTCATCCTAGCACTAAAGCTAGCCCTAATCATAACCCTAACCTTAACCATAGCCCTAATATAATTCTAACCCTCACCCTCCCAATAAACCTAGCTATAACAACATCCCTTACCCTAAACTTAATCCTAACCCTAACCCTAACACTATACCTAAGCTGAACACTAACCCTAACGCTAATCCCAGCCCTAGTTTAACCGTATCCTTAATTCTAATGCTAACCATAGCCCTGAGACGAACTCTAACTCTCACATTAGCCCTATCCCTAGTTCTAACCACATCACTTAACTTAACCCTAGTCCTGAACATAGCCATAAACCTAGCCATAACCCTTGCCTAATCCTTATTTCTAGTCCTAAACCTAGATCTAACTCTAACTCTAACACTAACCCTAAGCCTAAGCCTAACATTAACACTAGCACTAACCCTAACACTAATTATGAAACTAGCACTAAACCTAACCCAAGCAGTAAAACAAAACCGAGTAATAGACCTAACACTAAACCTTAACTTAAAACAAATCCTAATACTACACCTAGACCTAAACCTACCCCTAATTTGAGTCCTAAACTTAACCTTAATACTAACCCTGACTCTGACTCATATTCTAACACTCACCCTAGCTCTAAACACCATGTTAACCTTAAACCAAACCCTTACAGTAACCCTAGCCTTATTTCGAGTCCTAACCCTAACCCTAAAACTAACTCTGACCCAGACAATTAACCTAACACTAACACTCACTATAAATTTCACCCTAACCTTAAACATAATCCTAAAACTAGAGTTTTAACCCCTAATCATAACCCAAAAAATAACCATAATTGTAACCCTAGTTCTTACATTAACCATTGATCTAACACTAGCCCTAAACCTAACACAAAACTAGCCCTAATCCGAGTCCTAAACCTAGTTTTAACCCAAACCCTTGCACTAACCCTAGCTCTAACCCTATTCCTTACCCTAAGCCAAACCCTACCCTAATGCTAAACCTAATCCTTAACCTAACCCAAACCCTAACCGTATTACTAGTCCTAACCCTTGCACTCATTCTAGCTATAACCATGACCCAAACCCTAGCTCTAACCCTGACTCTTATTCTGACCCTAACGCTAATCATAGGTCTAAACCTGAACCGAACCCTAAACTGAACCCTGACAGTAGCCCTTCTGGTAATCTTATACATAAACCTAACCCTAACACTAGCCCTAGACCTAAACCTGATCCTACATCTAGCCATAACTCGAAACCTAGACCTAATGAAAAACATAGACATAGCCCTAACAATAACCCTTAGCCTAAGGCAAACACTAACTTTTCCTCTAGACCTAATTCTGGCTTTAATTCTAACCATAAGCTTAACCTGAACACTGACCCTGACATTAACAGTAACCCTAGCTCTAAACACCAACCCACCCCTAAACCTAACCCTAAAACTATACCTAGCACTAACATTAACCCTAAAACTAGCCTGAATCATAACAAGATCTTACATTAGCTGTAGCCCTAACTGATTGTAAAACATAGCCATAATCCAAGGCCTACCCGAACTTTAACCCTAAAGCTAATCCTAATCCTAACCATAGCCCTAACTCTAACCCTAAGGCTAACCTAGACCTAATCCTTATCATAACACTAGCCCTAACCCTAGCTCTAACCTATCCATGACTCTAATGATAACCCTAACCCTTATGCTAACCCTAGGCCAAACCCTAATCCTATCCCTAACCCTAATCCTATCCATTAACCTACACTTAATCTGAACCCTAAACCTAAAACTATCATTACCCTATCCTTCACACTAATGCTAATTCGAGCCCTAAACTTAAACCTTAACCTAACAAAAACCCTTAAGCTGACCCTAAACCTAATAATACTCCTAGCTCTAAACTTGACCCTAACCATAAACCTAACCCTTAAAATAGACCTAGCTATAAACCTAACCCTAAACTATCCCTAACTGTAACCCTAGACCTGACTTTTTCCCTAGCTCTAATCCTATTCCTAACCCTAACACAAAAATTAGCCCACATCCTATCCATAAACTTCACCTTAATCATAAATCTAACCTTAACCCTAATTCTAGCCCTCACCCTAGCCATAAAACTAGCTATAATCCCAACACTTTCCCTAAACCTAACCCTAACCCTAAAGCTAACACTAACCCTAGCCCTAACCCTAGGCCTAACCCTAACACTAACCCTTGCCCTAAGACTAACTCTTACTCTCACCCTAGCCCTACACCAAGTTCTAACCCAATCACTTACCATCACCCTAAACCTAGTCCTAAACTTAGCCATAACCATAGCCCTATCCTTAGCCCTAGCTCAAACCCTAGATCTAAACCTAACTCTAAATCTAACACTAAACCTAAGCCTAAACCTCACACTAACACTAGCCCTAACCCTAACACTAATCCTAAAACTAGACTTAACACTACCACAAGACCTAAAACAAAACCAAGTCATAGCCCTAACACTAACCCTTAACCTAAATCAAACCCTAACCTTACACATATCCCAACACATATATCGAATTCTAGTCCTAAATCTAACCTGAAAAGTAATCCGGACAGTGACTCTGACCCTAACACTAACTCTAGCTCAATATTGTCATAACCATAAACCTAACCCTAACACTAGACCTAGCCCTAACCCTAATGCTATAACTAGTGCTAATCATTACCCTACTTCGTACATTACCTGTAGCCATAACCGTAGCCTAACCTAACCCCAAACCTAGACTTAATCCGAGTCCTAAACCTAGTTTAACCCTAAACTCAAACCTAACCCTAACCCAAACAAAAGCCTATAAATATCCCTAGCCCTAATCTTAGGTCTTATCCTATCATTTAACCTAATGATAACCCTAAACCTTATGCTAAATATTAGGCCTAACCTTAACCCTATCCATTACACTAAACCACATCTAAACCCTAAACCTAACCCTGTCAATAACACTAACACTAAACCTAATGCTAATTCGAGCCCTAAACCTTAATTCTAACCTAAACCAAACCCTAACCTTGAACCTGACCCTAATAATAACCCTAGCTCTAAACCTGACCCTTACCCTAAACCTAAACCTTACACTGGACCAAGCCATAAACCTAACACTAAATCTATCCCTAACTGTAAACCTAGACCTGGCATTAGCCCCAGCCCTAATACTAGCCCTAACCCTAACACAAACACTAGCCTTCGTTCTAGCCCTAAGCCTAGCCTTAATCATAACCCTAACCCTAACACTAGCCTTAACCCTAATACTAACCCTCGGCCTAGCCCTCAACTTAGCTATAACCCACTCCCTTACCCTACATGTAACCCTAACTCTAACCCTAACCTGAGGTCTAAACCTAACACTAACCCTAGCCCTAATTTAGCCGTATCCCTAAACATAGCCCTAGCCCTAGCCCTATGACTAACTCTAACTCTCACACTAGCCTATCACTAGTTCTAACTCTATCCCTTACCATAACCCTAACCCTTGCCCTATCCTTAGTCCTAGCCCTAACCATAGATCAAATATTAACTCTAAATCTAACCCTAACCCGAAGCCTAAGCCTAACCATTATAAATACATTTATATTTAGATTCTATGTCTACAGATGTTGACTTCAATTATTATTTAGAATATAGTCATTAGTTTCATAAAAGGCATACCATTTCTGGTGGTATATAGAGAACTGATGGTCAGGGGTAGGATGCTATGTTAAGGGGGAAAGGAGTGAGGGTATAAGATTAATCCATCTTAGCAAATTGGAGGAGAACTGTAATGAAGAGACAGGGGTAATTTATGGAAGAATGTATAAATTCAAATTCCTTATCTGTATTCATAAAACTACCCTATGTATAAATAGTAAAAGTTAGGAGGTTGAAAGTGGGATAGAAGGAGGAAGAAAAAAGAAGAACAAATAACAAGGAAAGAAAGAAAGAGAGGGAGAATGAAAATAAGAGAAAATAAATGGGGGGTGAAGTGGGCTTATACAATTCCTCTATATTATACTATTTTGGTGATTCAGTTCTTAAAGTCCAATTTCATGCAAAGTTCTTGGTTTTGTGTATGTTGAGATTGTGAGGGCCAGAGGGGGAAGGGTAGAGGAGAATAGATGAGAAAGTGAGAAAGTCTCTCAGAACTCTGTTTTCTTCCAGTAGGTGGAGTTGTCTATCCTAGCTTGACTCTCTGTGCTAAAGATGGTGCAGGTAGCCAGTTGGAGAGGGCTTGAGCTTCTACTTTGAGCCTCCCTACTCTTAGTCTCTGAGTTGGAAACCAGGTACCTGTACAGTTGCTGTTCTGCATTGATAGATACACCCCCCCCAAAAAAAAAAAATGCTTGTGAGAAAAATCTTCAGTTATCACAGCTTGAGGTAGGGGAGTTGGAAACCGGGTAATGAGCAACCACAGAACTGAGCTGGTAGCCACGGCCACCTATAGATGGTGAGTAAGGTTTACCAAGACAGATTCCATCTGTTACCTGTGTAGGGTGTTTGGTGAGGTGGATGATTCTGGGGTGACCTTTGGCTGCGTCCAGAGCTTGGTCTGGTGACCCGCAAGTGAAGCTTCTGTGTTCTGTGCTACCTATCCTCTGCACCAAGAGCACATGCACTGCCAAGACTTCCCTCTGAGCCACGAGCGAACCCGCGGCCAAGACTTTTTTCTGTGCCTTGAGCTCACGTGTGGCTGAGACTTCCATCTGAGTTGAGAGAACATGCGCAGCCAAGACTTCTGTCTGTGCAGAGAGCTCATGCGCGAGACTTCCCTCTGTGCATAGAGCTCATGCTCGGCTGAGACTTCCTGCTTCTGACTGAGCTGAGAGCAACTACATAGCCGAGGCTTCCATCTGCACAGAGAGCTCCAGTGTGGCCCTAGTTTTCTTCAAAATTCTATGATATTGGGCAAGATTTATCTTTTATTTAGCCTTACTATGCTCCACAGGTTTGGGCCTTCTCGGTTCAATGGTTCGCTGTCAGGAACAGTTTGTATTTTAAGATTTTCCTTCATTATGGCTTATTGATGTGAATGAAAATTGAGCTGGAAATCAAACAGGGTTGGCAGGAGGTGCTTGAAACTTCACAAATCAGTTCTCAGTGGGCACTCTCTGGTTTCTTTCTTTTGAAGGTAGGCCAAAGCTGAAGCATGCAAAAGCAACTGTATCTGAGCCCTTAAGGAGAAAACAGAGAAATATGTATGTATTGAAATAAGTCTCCCAATGATTTGATCAGATTTCTTTGATACTGTGCAGTATTCATCTTTACAAGTTTGGGACACCTAGGATCAATGGTTTTCTATACAGGTAAGTGTTAGGGTTATCATTAGTGTTAAGGTTAGGTTTAGAGCTAGTTTTAGAGCTATTTTTGTTCAAATTTCTTTGATACTGGGATGAATTCACCTTTTCCCTAGCCTTACTATTCTCCCCAGGGTTGGGCCTTCTGGGTTCAGTGGTTCGCTGTCAGGAACAGTTTGTATTTTAAGTTTTCACTTCATTTTGACCTATATGGGTAAATGGAAATAGAGCTTGAAATCAAACAGAGTTGGTTTGAAAGTTTGCTTGAAACTTCACACACTCTATCAGTTCTCAGTGTGCATTTTCTGGTTTGTTTCTTGTGAAAGTAGCCTTATGCTGAAATAGAAAGAAATAGCTTCTTCTGTGAGTGCTTTAGGAGCAATCTTAAATAATTTTTGATTGAATTACTTTGATACTGTACAGGATTCATCCTTTACCTAGCCTTAATAGGATTCCTCAATTCGGGGCCTTTAAGTTCAATGGTTCACTGTAAGGAACAGTTTGAATTTTTAGGTGTCCCTTCATTATGGCCTATAGGTGTGAATAGCAATGAAGCTGGAAATCAAACAGGGTTGGTACTAGCTGCTTGCTACGTCACACACTCAATTAGTTCTCTGTGAGCACTCTCTGCTTTCTTTCTATTGAATATAGGCCAAAGGAGAAGCATGCAAAAACAATTTTATCTGAGAGCACTTCAGGAGATAACAGGGAATTAAGCATGTAATGAACTACCTCCCACAATTATTTGGTCAGATTTATTTGATACTGTGCATTTTCATCTCTTGGCTTGCCCCACTTGGCTTTACAACTTTGGGACTTCTATGATCAAAGGTTATCTAAACAGGTTAGGGTTAAGGTTACAGTTAGGGTTAGGGCTAGGTTTAGACCTAAGGTTAGGTTTAGAGTTAGTTTTGTTCAAATTTTCTTGATACTGGGCAGGATTAATCTTTACCTAGCCTTAATATGTTCCCCAGGTTTGGGCCTTCTCAGTTCAATGGTTCACTGACAGCAACAGTTTGTGTTTTGAGGTTTCACTTCATTTTGACCTATATAGTAAAGGGACATGGAGCTTGAAATCAAAGAGGGTTGGTGCTAGCTGATTGAAACATCTCACACTCAATTAGTTTTCTGAGTGCACTCTCTGGTTTGTTCCTTGTTAATGTAACCCTAAGCTGAAGCATGCAAAGCAACTTTATCTGAGAGTAGTTTGGGGGAAAACAAGAAAATAGGCATGTACTGAACTATCTCCCCCAAATATTTGGTAAGATTTCTTAGATGCTGCACAGGATTCATCTCCTAGCTTGCCCCAGTAGCTCCACAAGTATGGGACATCTAGGATCAATGATTTTCTAAACAGGTTAGGGTTAGGTTTAGGATTAGGGTTAGGGCTAGCTTTAGAGGTAGTGTTGGTGTTAGAGTTTATTTTATTAAAATTTCTTTGATCCTGGGAAGGATTTATCTTTTACTTAGACTTATGTGTCCCAGTTTTTGGCCTTCTTTTTCAATGGTTTGCTGTCTGGAATAGTTTGTATTTAATGTCTCACTTGATTTTGACCCATATGGGTAAATGCAAATAGAGCTAGAAAAAAGAGGGTTGGTGCTAGCTGGTTGAAACTTCACATACTCAATCAGTTGTCTTCGGCATTCTCTGGTTTCTTCCTTGTGAAAGTACCTGTAAGATAAAGCATGCAAAACAAAGTTATCCAAGATGACTTTAGGAGAAAACAGGGCAATATGCATGTAGTGAAATACCACCCACAATTATTTGGTCAGAATTTTGATACTGTGCCGAATAAATCTGTAAGGTTGCCCCACTAGTCTCCCCAAGTTTAAAACTTTTATGATCAAAGGTACTCTTCACAGGTTAGGGTTATGGTTATGGTTAGAGTTAGGGCAAGTGTTACAGCTAGTGTTAGGAAAAAAAAGATGAATCCTGCACAGTATCATAGAAATTTGAAAACAAAACTATTTTGACTATACTCCAAATGTTTGGGCCTCCTACATAAAGGGTTTGCTTTCAGGAACACTTTCAATTTTCATGTTTCTCTTCTTTTTGCCCTATAGGGGTGAATGAAAATGAAACTGGAAATCAAACAGGTTTGGGGCTAGCTGCTTGAATCATTACACACTCAATCAGTTCTCAGTGAGGATTCTTTGGTTTGTTTCCTGTGGAAGTAGCCCTAAGCTGAAGTAGGAAGAAACAGCTTTATCTCTGAGTGCTTTAGGAGCCAGCAGAATACACATGTACTGAAAGAGCTTTGAAATTTTTTGGTCAGATTACTTTGATACTGTACAGGATTCATCCTTGACCTAGCCATAGTAGGCTCCCCAAGTTTGGGCCTTCAAGATTCAATGGTTCGCTTTCAGGAAGAGTTTCTATTTTAAGGTTTCACTTCATTTTGACCTAAATGGAATTGGAGCTAGAAATCAAACAGTGTTAGTGCTAGCTGCTTCAAACTGCACACACTCAATAAATTCTCTATAAGCACTGTCTGGTTTGTTCCTTGTGAATGTAGCTCTAAGCTGAATCATGCAAAGCAAGTTTATCTGAGAGCATTTTAGGAGAAAAGAGGGAAATATAAATATATGGAAATACCTTCCCCAATTATTTGGTCATATTTATTTGATACTATGCAGAATTCATCTACTAGCTTTACCCACTATGATCCCCAATTTTGGGACTTCTATGATCTTAGGTTCTCTAAACAGCTTAGTGTTAGTGTTGGGGATAGAGTCAAATCTAGCATTAGCATTACAGTTAGATTTGTTCAAATTTATTTGATACTGGGCAGTATTCATCTTTTCCTTACCCTTTTAAGTTCCCCAGTTTTGGACCTTGTCAGTTCAAGTGTTCACTGTCAGGAACACTGTATATTTTAAGGGTTCATTTCATTTTTATTTCTATGGGTAAATGGAAATGGAGCTCAAAATCAAATAGTGTTGGTGCTAGCTGCTTGAAACTTCACATATTCAATCAAATCCCTGTTGGTACTCTCTGATTTCTTCCTTGTGAAAGTATCCCAAAGCTAAAGCATGCAAAAAATCTTTATCTGAGAGCACTTTAGGAGACAACATGAAAATATGCATGTACTGAACTATGTCCCCCAGGCATTTGGTCAGTTTTCTTTGATATTGCTCATGATTCATCTGTTAGCTTTCCCCACTAGTCTCCACAAGTTTTGTAACTTCTATGATCAAAGGTCCTCTAAACAGGTTAGGGTTAGTTTAGGGTTAGGGTTAGGGCTAGTGTTAGAGCAAGTGTTAAGGTTAGAGTTAGTTTTGTTAAAATTTCTTTGATACCGGCAGGAGTCATCTTTTACCTAGCCTAGCCTTACTATGTTCACCAGTTTTGGGCCTTCTTGGTTCAAGATTCACTGTCAGGAACAGTTTGAGTTTTAAGGTTTCACTTTATTTGAACCTATACAGATAAATGGAAATGGAGCTAGAAATCAAACAGGGTTTGTGCTAGCTGCTTGAAACTTCACACACTCAATCTGTTCTCTGTGGGCACTCTGTGGTTTCTTCCTTGCGAAAGTAGCTCTAAGCACAAGCATGCCAAATCAACTTTATCCATGAGCACTTTATGATAAATCAGGAAAATATGCATGTCCTTAAAAACCTCCCCCCCCCAATTATTTGGTTAGATTTGTTTGATACTGCACAGGATTCATCTGCTAGCTTGCTGCACTGGGTTCCCCAAGTTTGAGACTTGTATGTCAAAGCTCTATAAACAGGATAGGTTTAGGGTTAGTGTTAGATTTAGGACTAGAGTTAGAACTAGTGTTGTGTTAGAGATAGGACTAGAGTTAGAACTAGTGTTATGTTAGAGTTATTTTTGTTCAAATTTCTTTGATACTGGGCAGGATTTATCTTTTACCTAGTCTTATTATGTTCCCCAGCTTTGGGCCTTCTAATTTCAATTGTTCACTGTCAGGAACAGTTTGTATTTTAAAGTTTCACTTCAAGTTGTCCTATATGGGTAAATGGAAATGGAGCTGGTAATCAAACAGGGTTGGTGCTAGCTGCTTGAACTTTCACACACTCAATCAGTTCTCTGTGGGCACTCTCTGGTTTCTTCCTAGTCAAAGTTTTCCAAAGCTATGGCAATGAAAAGAACATTATCCAAGAAAACTTTAGGAAAAAAACAGGAGAAATAGGTATGTACTGAAACACCTTCCCCAATTATTTTGTCAGATATATTTTTCTTTATACTGGGAGGGATTCATCTGTTACCTTTCCCTACTAGGCACCCAAAGTTTGGATCTTCTATGATCAAAGGTTCTCTAAACAGGTTAGGATTAGGGTGAGGTTTAGGTTTATGGCCTGGTTTAGAATTAGTGTTGGTGTTAGAGTTAGTTTTGTTCAAATTTCTTTGATACCAGGGAGGATTCATCTTTTACCTAAACTTACTATATTCCCCATGTTTGGGGCTTCTCCGTTCATGGTTCACTGTCAGGAACAGTTTGTGTTTTAAGGTTTCACTTCATCTTGATTAATATGTGTAATTGGAAATGGAGCTGGATAACAATCAGGGTTGGTGTTAGCTGCTTGAAACTTCACACACTCAATCAGTTCTCTGTGGGCACTCTCTGACTTGTTCCTTGTGAATGTAGCCCTCTGCTGAAGCATGCAAAGCATAGGTTTAGGGTGAGTGCGATGTATAGGGCTAGGTTTAGTGTTAGGATCAGAGTCAGGGTAAGGGTTAATTTTAGGGTTAGGGTTAGGACTCTATTTAGGGCTAAAGTTAGGGCTAGGTGTAGGGTTAGGTTTTGGTTTAAGTTGAAGTTTAGGGTTAGGGCTATGGCTTGGCTTTGTTTTAGGGCTAGGGATAGAGTTAAGGCTAGATTTTGGATTGGTTTTAGAGTTAGAGCTGGTGTTAGGATTAGGTTTAGGATTAGGGTTAGGGTTAGATTTAGGTTTACTGTTAGATCTAGGTTAGGGTTCCGGAAGGCATAGGGTTAGAACTAGGGATACAGCTAGGAAGAGAGTTAGTTTTAGACTTAGTACCAGGATTAGGTTATGGTTAAGGTTACAGTTAAATTAGGACTAGGATTAAGGCTCGGGTTAGTGTTAGGGTTAGGCCTAGGCGTAGGGCTAGGTTTAGGGTTAGCATTAGGGTCAAGCTTAAGTTTAGGGGAATGGGTGGTGTTATAGCTAGCTTTAGGTCTAGGATCAGGGTTAGAATTAGGATTAGGGTTAGTGATCAGGGTAGGATTTAAGTAGGTTTAATTATGGCTAGAATTATGGCTAGGGTTTCTGTTAGGTTTAGGGCTAGGACTAGGGCTAGGACTAATGTCAGGTATAGGGTTATGGTTAGGGATAGTTTTGGGATTATGTTATGCCTAGTTCTAGTGAGTTACATTTAGTGTAAGGGTCAGGTTTAGAGCTAGGGGTTTTATTAGGGTTAGAGTCAGGGTTTGCATTTGGTTTAGGATAAAGTTTACGATTAATGCTTGAATTAGTGGTAGGTTTATGTTTAGGGTTAGGGTAATGGATATGGTTAGGTTTACGTTTCAGTTAAGGTTTAGGGTAAAGAATGGGTTAGGTTTATTGATAGGGTTAGGGTTAGCATTAGGGTTAGGGTTATATTTAGTGTAATGGATAGGTTTAGAGCTCGAGTTAGGGCTAGGTTATGGTTTGGATTAAGTCTAAGATTAGGGTTAGGTTTAGGGATAGGGCTACGGTTTGGTTTAGGGTAAGTATTAGGGTTAGGGTAAATGTTAGGGTTAGGGCTAGGGTTATGATTAGGTTAGAGTAAAGGTTAGTGTTTGAGCTAGTTTTAGAGCTAGGGCAAGTGTTAGGTTCAAGTTTAGGTCTAGGGTTATGTTTCAGGTTATGGTTTGGTTTAGGGTTAGGGTTATGGCTAGGGTTTTAATTAGGGTTAGGGTTAATTTTAGGGTAATGGATAATAATAGAGGTAGGGTTATGGTTAGGGTATAGGTTAAGGCTACTGTTAGGATCAGGTTTAGTGTAAGGCTTAATGTTTCAGCTAAGTTTGCGTTTATTGTAAGGGTTAGGTTTTGGGTTAGGTCTAGGTTTACATTTATGTTTAAGTTTAGGTTTAGTGTTAGGGATAGGGTTATAATTAGGGTTAGTGTAAGGTTAAAGTTTAGGGTTAGAGCTAAAGTTTTGGCTAGGATTAAAGTTAGGATTAGTGCTAGGATTAGGGTTATGTTTTAGGATGGGGATAGTGCTATGTTTAGTGAAATGGTTTTCCTTTGGCTAGGGTTAGGTCTAAGACATGGGTTAAGGTTAGAGTTAGTGTTAGGGCTATGATTAAGGTTAGGGTTATTCTTAGGACTAAGTTTAGGCCTAGGATTAGGGCTAGGTTTTATGTTAGGTTTAGGGCTATGGTTAGAACTATGGGTAATATAAGAGCTAGGGTTATGTATGTTTAGGGCTAGTTTTAGGGTTAGGGTTGCGGCTAGGGTTTTAATTAGGGTTAGGGTTAAGTTTAGGTTAATGGATAATATTAGAGGTAGGGTTACAGTTAGGGTTTGGGTTAGGGCTAGTTTTAGGATCAGGTTTAGTGTAAGGCTTAAGCTAAATTTGGGGCTATTGCAAGGGTTAGGTTTCGGCTTAGGTCTATGGTTACATTTATGTTTAAGGTTAGGTTTAGTGTTAGGGATAGGGTTATAATTAGGGTTAGGGTAATGGCAATGGATAGGGTTAGATCTAAAGTTTGGGCTAGGATTAAAGTTAGGATTAAATCTAGGATTAGGGTTAGGGTTTAAGATGAGGCAAGTGTTATTCTTAGTGAATGCATTTTCCTTGAGCTAGGGTTAGGTCTAAGGCATGGGTTAGGGTTAGGGTTAGTGTTAGGGCTATGATTAGACTTAGGGTTATGCTTAGGACTAAATTTAAGTCTAGGATTAGGGCTAGGTTTTATGTTAGGGTTAGGTCTAGTGTTAGAACTATGGGTAATGTAAGAGCTAGGGTTATGTTTAGGACTAGTTTTAGGGTTAGGGTTATGCCTAGGTCTAGTGTTAGGTCTAGTTTTGGGATAGGGTCAGTGTTCTGGATAGGGTTAGGGTTAGGGTTATAGCCCGAATTAGGACTAGGATTAGGTCTAGGCATAGGGTTAGTGTTTGGTTTAGGTTAAGGGTTATTGTGAGTGCTATGGCTAGGATTTGTTTAGGTCTAGGGCTAGAGTTATAGCTATTTTGGGGATTAGCTTTAGGTCTAGGGCTAGTGTTAGGGTTAAGCATAGCTATAGGGTTACCAGTAGGGCTAGTGTTAGGGTTTAGTTTAGGGATAGGGTCAGGGTTAGATCCATGGTTAGTGTTAGGGTCAGAATAACGGACAGGGTTAGGGATAGAGCTAGAATGAGGGCTAGAGTTAGGAGTAATAATAAGGTTAGAGTATAAGTTGGGCTAAAGAATAGGGTTAGTACTAGGGTTAGCATTTGGGTTAGGGTTTGGCTTTGGGTAAGGGAAAGTGTTGGGGCTAGGATTAGGGTTACGGCTAGTGTGAGGTTAAGATTGGGTTAAATCTAGGGTTAGGGCTTACATCAGAGGTAGGATTTGGTTAGCGTTAGAGGTAGGGTTAGGACAATGACTAATGTATGAACTAGGGTTATGATTAGGGCTAGTTTTATGGTTAGGGTTAAAGCTAGATCTAGTGCTAGGCTTAATTTAAGGTTAGGGTAATGTTTAGAGCTAAGATTAGTGTTAGGGTCAGAGTCAGGTTCAGGGTTAGTTTTAGAGTTAGGGTTAGGGTTAATTGTAGGGTTAGAGTTTGGTTTAGAATAAGGGTTAGTGTTAGGGCTATGGCTTGGTTTTGTTTTATGAGTAGGGCTAGGGGTAGTTCAAATTTTAGGATTATCATTATTGTTAGGACTATGTTAGGATTTGGTTTAGGCTTATGGTTACAGTTAAATTTAGATTTAGGTTTATAATTAGAGTTAGGATTAGGGCTAGGACTAAGGATAGAACTAGTGATAGGGCTAGGGCAAGAGTTAGTCTTAGGGCTAAGTTTAGGGTTTGGATAGGACTAAATTAGGGCTAGGATTAGTGCAAGGCTTAGTGTTATTGTAAACCTTGGGTTAGGGCGATGGGTTATGGTTAGGTTTATGGTTATGGTTAGGTTTAGGGTAAGGGATTGGGTATAGCTAGATTTAGGGCTAGGGCAAGGGTTAGAATTAGGGTTAAAACTTGGGTTATGGTTTGGGTTAGGACTAGGGCTAATTTCAAGTCCAGCATTATGGTTAAAGATAGTTTTAGGTTTATGTTTATGGCTACATCTAGTGTAATGGTAGGTTTAAGGTTACGGTCAGGTTTAGAGCTAAGGGTATTATTAGGGTCAGGGTCATTATAAGTGTTTGGGATAGGTTAAGGTTTTAGGTTAGGGCCCAAATTAGCATTAGGTTTAAAAATAGGGTAATGATAGGGTTACATTTAGGTTTCAGGTTAGGTTTAGGGTAATGAATAGGATATGAGTAGGGATAGGGTTAGGTTTAAGCCTAGGTTTAGCATTAGGGTTAGGGTTATGGTTAGGCTAATGGGTAGGGTTAGAGCTAAGGTTATGGCTAGGGTTATGGTTACAATTAGTGCTAGTTTAGGGTTAAGGTTTGGGTTAGTGTTAAATCTATATTTAGGGTTAGGGTTAATGCTACGTTTAGGGCAGAGATTCGGGCTAGGTTTTAAGTTATGTTAAGGCTAGGGTTAGGCTTATTTCTAATATAAGTACTAGGGTTACGATTAAGGCTAGTTTTATGGTTAGGGTTAGGGCTAAGTCTAGTGTTAGATTTAGGATAAGGGTTAGAGTGATGTTTAGAGCTAGGTTTAGGTTTAGGTCAGGTTCAGTGTTAGTTTTTGTTTTTGTCTTAAAACTTAAATTAGGGCTAAGATGAGGGCTAGGTGTAGGGTTAAGGTTTGGTTTAGGTTAAGGATCAGGGTTAGGGCTATGGCTTGGTTTTGTATTAGGGCTAGGGCTTGAGTTAGGACTGGCTTTAGAATTAGCATTAAGGTTAGGGTTAGGGCTAGTATTAGGTTTAGGTTTAGGCTTATGATTAGGTTTAGATTTAGATTTAAGGTTAGATCTAGGGTTAGGGCTAGGGATAAGAAAAGGTCTAGGGTTAGGCCTTGGGTTAGAGCCAGGATTCGAGTTCCAGTAAGGGATAGGTTTAGAACTAGTTTTAGGGCAAGTGTGATAGTTAGACTTAGTCTTAGGGCTAGGTTAGGATTAGGGATAGGGGTATGGCTAAATCAGGGCTAAGATTAGGGCTAGGGTGAGTGTTAGGGTTAGGCCCAGGTTTAGTGTTAGGGTTATGATTAAGGCTATGTTTAGGGCTAAGAAAAGGGCTAGGATTTGTTTTAGGGTTAGGGCTAGGATTATGGCTAGGGCTAATGTCAGGTCTAGGGTTACCATTAGGTATATTTTCAAGCTTAGGTTTTTGTCTAGGTCTAGTGTAAGGGTTAGGGTTAGGGTAAAAATCAGGTTTAGAGCTAGGGGAACTATTAGGGTCATGTTCAGAGTTAGGGTTTGGTTTCGGTTTGAGTTTAAGGTTAGTGCTCCAATTGGCATTAGGGTTAGGGTTATTGTAATAATAGGGTTAGGTTAGGGTTTCAGGTTAGGTTTAGGATAATTGATAGGGTTGGGGTTAGTGGTAGGTTAGTAATAGGCCTAGAGTTAGCAAAAGGGTAAGATTTATGTTTTGGATAATAGATACAATTAGAGTTTAGTTTAGAGCTAGGGTTATGTTTAGGATTTGGTTTTGAGTTTGGGTTAGGTTGAGAGTTAGAATTAGGGTTATATTTAGGGTTATGTTTAGCATAAGGGTTAGGTTATGAGCTATGGGTAGGGCTAGAGCAAGGGTTAGGTTAAAGATTAGGTCTAGGGATAGAATTACGGTAGTTTTAAGGTTAGAGTTAGGGTTAGAGCTAGGATTATCATTAGGGTTAGGGTTAGGTTTAGTGTAATGGATATGGTTAGATTTAAGTTTAGGTTTAGGGTTAGGGTTAGATTTAAGTTTAGGGTTAAGGTAGGGATATGGTTATGTTTAGGTTTATGGTAAGGGTTAGGTTTTGAGCTAGGGTTAGGGTTATAGTGAGTGTTAGGTTTAGGGTTAGGTCTAGGTTTAGTTTTTTTGTTAGGGTTAGGGTTATGTTTAGGGTTAAGGTTAGGGTAACCAATAGGTTTAGGGTTAGGTTTAGTGCATTTGGTAGGTTTAGATCTAGGGTTAGGGCTAGGGTTAAGGTTAGGATTAGGCCCAGGATTAGGGTTAGAGTTATGGATAGTTCTAGGTTAATGTTTATGGTAAGTATTAGGGTTTGAGCTAGGGTTGGGACTAAGGATAGTGTTAAGTTAGGATTTGGGCTAGGGTTAGTGTTAGGGTTGTGCTTAGGGATGGGTTAAGGCCTAGGATTAGCTCTAGGTTTTGTGTTAGGTTTAGGCCTAGGGTTAGGGCTGTGGGTAATATAAGAGCTAGGGATATGAGTAGGGCTAGTTTTAGGGTTAGGGTTATGGCTAGGTCTAGTGTTAGGATTATATTTTCAGTTAGGGTCAGGTTTAGAGATAGGTTTACTGATAGATGCTGGTCAGTGTTCAGGTTAGAGTTAGAGTTAGGGTTATAGCCAGAATTAGGACTAGGTTTATGTCTAGGTGTAGTAGTAGTGTTTGGGTTAGGGTAAGAGTTATTGTTAGGTCTGTAACTAGGTTTTGTTTAGGTCTAGGGCTCGAGTTAAGGCTACATTTAGGATTAGATTTAGGTCTAAGGCTAGTGGTAGAGTTAGTTTTAGGAATAAGTTTATTGGTAGTGCCAGTGTTTGAGTTTGGTCTAGGGTTAGGGTCAGGATTAGACCTAAGTTTTGTGTTAAGGTCAGAAAAAGGGTCTGGGTTTGCATTAGAGTTTGGGATAGGATTAGAGCTAGAATGAGGGCTAGGGTCAGACCTATTAATGGTGTTAGGTTTTTGGTTAGCCTAAGGATTAGGGATAGGTCTAGGGTTACCATTAGGGTTAGGATTTTGCTTAGGGTAAGAGATAAGGTTAGAGCTAAGGTTAGGGTTAGAGTTAGGGTAGGGTTAAAGCTAGGTTTAGAGCTTGGATTAGGGCTTATTTTTGTGTTAGGGTTAGGACTATGGTTAGGGAATTGGCAAATGTTAGAATTAGGGTTACAATTAGGGTTAGTTTTAGGGTTAGGTTTAGGTGTAGGTCTAGTGTTAGGGTTAGGTTTAAGGTTAGGGTGATATTTAGAGCTAGGGTTAGTTTTAGGATATAAATCAGGGTCATTGTTAGGGTTAAGACTCGAACTAGCGATAGGGTAACTGTTAGGTTTTTCTTTAAGGTGAGGATGAGGTCTAGAGCTAGGGTGAGCATTAGGATATGAGTCTGTTTCAGGGTTATATTTAAGGTTAAGTTTAGGAGTCAAATTTAGAGTTAGGGTT
>NW_027287794.1:0-60137 GCF_047511675.1 Marmota flaviventris | reverse complement strand
AGGTCCATTAGTGTAAGATTTAGGGTTAGGGCTAAATTAAGAGCTAGGGTTAGATCTAGGGTTAGGACTAGGGTTAGGGCTAAATTTGGGCTAGGATTATGACTAGGGTTAGTGTTAGACATAGGGCTAGGATTAGGGCTAGAGATAGGTTAGGGGTTAGAGCTAAATTAGGGCTTAGGATTAGGGCTAGGGTTAGTGTTGGGGTCAGGCTACATTAGGGCTAGTTTTAAGGCTAGGGTTAGTGTTAGGGTTAGACTAAGGGGTTGGTTAGAGTTAGGGTTAGCATTGTGTGTTAAGGTGAAGTTTACAGAAATGGGTGGGGTTATTGCTAGCTTTAGGTATAGGGTGAGCTTTAGAATTAGGATTAGGCTAGGGTAATGTTTCAGTTTAGGATTAAGTCTAAGTTTAGGGCTAGGTTAAGGTCTAGGGTTTCTGTTAGGGTTATGGCTAGGACCAGGTCTAGGCTAATATCAGGTCTAGCATTAATGTTAAAAATAGTTTTAGGGTTAGGTTATGATTAGGTCTATTGTAAGAGTTAGGTTTAGGTTAAAGGTCAGCTTTAGGGCTAGGGTTATTTTAGGGCCAGGAACAGTGTTAGAGTTAGCATTTGGTTTAGCTAAAGGTTAGAGATAAGGCTCGAATTAGCATTAGGGTTAGGTTTAGGATTAGGGTAATGGATAAGGTTTAGTTTAGGTTTCAGTTAAGGTTCAGGGTAAAGGATGAGTTACGTTTAGTAATTGGGTTAGGGTTATCATTAGTGTTAGGGTTATTTTTAATGTAATGGAGAGGTGTAGAGCTAGGGTTAGGGCTAGGTTATGGTTTGGATCAACTCTAGGATTAGGGCTAGGTTTAGGAGTAGAATTAGGGTGTGATTTAGGGTAAGTTTTAGGGTTAGGGTAAGTGTTAAGTTTAGGGCTAGGGTTATAGTTAAGTTAGGGTAAGGGTTAGTGTTTGAAGTAGAATTAGGGCTAGGGCAAGGGTTAGGTTTAGGTTTAGGTCTAGGTTTACATTTATGTTTAGATTTAGGTTTAGTGTTTAAGGATGGGGTTTTAATTAGGGTTAGGGTTAGGGTAATGGATATATTTAGAGCTAAAGTTCAGACTAGGTTTAATGTTAGGATTACGGCTAGTGTTAGGGTTAGTGTTTAGGATAGACCTAGGGTTATGTTTAGTGTAAAGATTAGGGTTAGGTCTAAGGTGAGGCATAGTTTAGGGCTAGGTTTTGGGCTAGGGTTAGGCTAAGGGTTATGCTTAGAGCTAAGTTTAGGCATAGGTTTAGGGCTATGTTTTATGTTATGTTTAGGGCTAGGGTTAGGACTATAGTTAATGTAAGAGCTAGGGTTATGTTTAGGGCTAGTTTTAATGTTAGGGTTATGTCTAGGTCTAGTGTTATGTCTAGGTTGTGAGTTAGTGTCATGTTTAAAGCTAGGTTCAGTGTTAGAATTAGGGTCAGTTTTTGGGATAGGGTTAGGGTTAGCATTAGAGCCAGAATTAGGAGTAGGTTTAGGTCTAGGTGTAAGGTAAGTGTTCGGTTTAGGTTAAGGGTTATTGTTAGTGCTAGTGCTAGATTTTTGTTTAGGTCTAGGTCTAGAGTTATAACTATATTTAGGATTAACTTTGGGTCCATGTCTAGTGTTAGGCTTACGTATAAGTATAGGGTTACCAGGATGGCTAGTGTTAGGGTTTGGTGTAGGGTTAGGGTCAGGTTTAGACCTAGGGTTACTATTAGGGTCATATGAGGGTCAGAGATAGCTTTAGAGGCAAAATGAGGGCTAGGGTTAAGACTAGTATTATGATTAGAGTTTAAGTTAGGCTAAGGATTAGAATTAAGATTACGGTTAGCATTTGGGTTAGGTCTTGGCTTAGTCTAAGGAATAGGGTTAGAGTTATGGTTAGAGCTAGCTTAAGGTTAGGGTAAGGCCTAGTATTATAGTTAAAGCTAATGTTTGGGTTTGGATTAGGTGTAGAACTTGTGTTACGGTTAGGGCTATGGTTAGGACAATGACTAATGTATGAACTAGGGTTATGATTAAGGCTAGTTTCAGGGTTAGGTTAAGGCTAGATATAGTGTTAAGATTAATTTTAGGTTAGGGTGGTGTTTTGAGTTAGGATTAATGTTAGGGTCATTGTCAGGGTCAGGGTTAGTTTTAGAGTTAGTTTTAGGGTTAGTTGTAGGGTTAGGGTTTGATTTAAGTGAAGGGTTAAGATTAGGGCTATGGCTTGGTTTTGGTTT
Source organism: Marmota flaviventris (assembly GCF_047511675.1). Lineage (NCBI taxonomy): Eukaryota > Metazoa > Chordata > Mammalia > Rodentia > Sciuridae > Marmota > Marmota flaviventris. The sequence continues at coordinate 57,905 of NW_027287794.1, read as the reverse complement.
ATGTCTAGGGCTCGGGATAGGGCACATTTTAGGATTAGCATTATGGTTAGGGGTAGTGTTAGGGTTTGGTTTAGGCTTATTTTAAAGTTAAATTTAGAGTTAGGTTTAGATTTAGACTTAGGCTTAGATATAGAATTAGGAATAAGGCTAAGGATAGAACTAGGGCTAGGGCTATGGGAAGAGTTTGAGTTAGTCTTATGGCTAGGTTTAGGGTTAGTTTAGGATTAAATAAAGGCTAGGATTAATACTAGGCTTTGTGTTATGCCTAGGTTTAGGGTGAGGGTTAGGGTTAGATTTATGGTTATGGTTAGTTTTGGGGTATAGGATGAGGTTATATGTAGGTTTAGGGCTAGGATGAGGAATATAACTAGGGTTAGGGCTCAGGTTATGGTTCAGGCTAGGATTAAGCCTAGGTTTAGTGCTAAGATTATGACTAGAGCTAATTTCATGTCTAGTGTTTGGTTAAAAATAGTTTTAGCTTTAGGTTTATGGCTAAGTCTAGTGTAAGGTTTAGGTTTAGAGTTAGGTTCAGGGTTAGGTTCAGGTTAAGACCTAAGGGTACTCTTAGGGTCAGGGTCATAATTAGTGTTTTGGATAGATTAAGGTTTAATGTTAGGGCTTGAATTAGCATTAGAGTTAGTATTAGGGTAACGATAGTGTTAGGTTTAGGTTTCAGGTTAGGTTAAGCATAATGGATAGGGTTAGGATTAGTGATACAGTTAGGTTTAGGCCCAGGTTGAGCATTAGGGATAGGGTTATGGTTAGGGTAATTCATAGGGTTAGAGACAGGTGTACATCTGGGGTTATTTTTACGATTATTAATAGGGTTATGGTTAGGGTTAAATCTAGGGTTACAACTAGGGTTATAGTTACAATTAGTGATAGGGTTAGGGTTAGGAATAAATCTAGGGATAGTGCTCTGAATAAGGCTAGGTTTTGGGTTAATTTAAGGCTAAGTTTAGGGTAACGGCTAATGTAAATACCTGGGTTGTGATTAGGGCTAATTTTAGGGTTAGGGTTAGGGCTAGGTCTATTGTTATGTTTAGGCATAGGGTAAGGTTGATATTTAGAGCTAGGGTTATTGTTAAGGTCAGAGTCAGGGTCAGGGTTAGTTTTAGGGTTTGGCTTAGAACTCTAATTATGGATAGAGTTATGGCTAAGTGTAGGGATAGGGCTTAGTTTTTATTAAGGGTTAGGGTTACGTCTATGGCTTGGTTTTGTTTTAGGGCTAAGGTTAGAAATAGTTTTTGGATTAGCCTTAGAATTAGGGCTAGTGTTAAGTTTAGGTTTAAGCTAAGGTTTATATTTAGATTTAGAGATAGGGTTAGATCTAGGTTTGCTGCTAGGGCTATGAATAGGGCTAGTGTTAGACCTATTGTTTGGGCTAGGATTATGGTTCCAGTAAAGTATAGGGTTAGAACTAGTGTTAGGACTAAGTTGATTGTTAGAGTTAGTCTTTGGGCTAGGGTTAGGGTTAAGGTTAGGGATAGGGCTAAATTAGATCTAAGATTAGGGCTAGGGGTAGTGTTAGAGTTAGGCCTAGGGTTATGGTTAGGATTATAATTACGGCTATGTTTAGGGCTAGGATAAGGGCTAGGGTTTGTGTTAGGGTTAGGTCTAGTATCATGACTAGGGCTAATATAAGGCCTAGGTTTATGCTTAGGGATAGTTTTGGGGTTAGTTTTATGGCTAAGTCTAGTATAAGGGTTAGGTATAGGGTAAGAGTGAGGTTTAGAGCTAGGAGATTTATTAGGGTCAGTGTCAGTGTTAGGGTTAGGTTTAGGTTTGAGTTTAGGGTTAGGGCTCAAATTATCATTAGAGTTAGGGTTAGGGTAATGATTGTATTAGGTCTAGGGTTCAGGGTAGGTTTAGGGTAATTGATAAGTTTGGCGATAGTGATATGTTTTGTGTTAGGCCTAGGGTTAACATTAGGGTAAGGATTATGTTCAGGTTAATGATACAGTTAGACATAAGTTTAGGGAAAGTGTTATGGTTAGAATTAGGTCTTGATTTAGGGTTAGGGTGAGGTTTATAACTAGGGTTAGGTTAAGGTTATGTTTAGTGTAAGGGTTAGGTTTTGAGCTATGGTTAGTGCTAGGCTCAGTGTTAGGTTCAGGATTAGTTCTAGGGATAGGATTACAGTAGGTTTGGGTTTAGGGTTATGGTTAGGGTTAGACCTAAGATTAATGGTGAGGTCAGTAAAAGGGTCAGGGTTAGTGTTAGGGTTTTGGATAGGGTTATATCTAGAATGAGGGCAAGGGTAAGGGCTATTAATAAGGTTAGTGTTTTGGTTAGCCTAAGGATTAGTGATAGGTCTAGGGTTACCCTTAGGATTAAGGTTTTGCTTAAGTAAGGGATTGGTTTAGAGCTAGTTCATGGTTAGAGTTAGGGTTAAAACTTGGTTAAGGACTTGGATTAGGCATAGGTTTTTTGTTAGGGTTAGGGCTAGGGTTAAGGCATTGGCTAATGTAAGAACTAGGGTTACCATTAGGGTTAGTTTTAGTGTTAGGGTATGGGTTAGTTTTAGTGTTAGGGTTAGGTTTAATGTGTGGGTGATATTTTTAGCTAGGGTTCATGTTAGAATAGGAATCAGGGTCAGGCTTAGTTTTAGGGTTAGAGTTAAAACTTGAATTAGGGCTAGGGTTTCTGTTAGGGTTCAGTTTAAGGTGAGGGTGGTGTTTAGAGCTAGGGTGAGTGTTTGGATATGAGTCAGCATCAGGGTTGGTTTTAGGGTTTGGGTTAGGACTCGATCTAGGGCTAGGGTTAGGTCTAATAGTAGTGTTAGAGTTTGGTTTAAGTTAAGGTTTAGAGTTAGGGCTAACACTATTTTTTGTTTTAGTCCTATGATTAGGGTTAGGGCTAGTGTTAGTGTTAGGCTTAGGCTAGGTGTTAGGGTTAAATTTGGAATTAGGGTTAGGCCTAGGGTGAAGGCTAGAACTAAGGATATGGCAAGGGTTATGGCTAACCAAACCCTGAACCTAACTCTAAATCTAAACCTTACACTAGATGTAACCATAAACCAAAACCTAAAACTATTTTTAACCATAACACTAGATCTGTAATTAGGTCTAGTCATAATCCTAGCACTAAACCTAGGCTTAATCCTAGCCTGAACCATAACCTGAGCCCTAACCCTAGTTCTATTCCTCATCCTAGCCCTAAACCTACATGCAACCTCATCCTATACCCCAAAACTAACCATAACCATAAATCTAACCCTAACCCTCACCCTAAACCTAGGCATAACACAAAGCCTAGTATTAATCCTAGCCTTTATTTAATCCTAAACTAACCCTAAACCTAGCCATAAGACTAATTCAAACTCTTCCCAAGCCCTAGCCCTAGTTCTATCCTTAGCCTTATTCCTAATTCTATATCTAAGCCTAAGTCTAAATCTAAACCTAACTCTAAATTTAACTTTAAAATAAGCCTAAACCAAACCATAATGCTAATCCTAAAATGTGCCCTATCCCGAGCCCTAGACATAAACCAAAACCAAGCCATAGCCCTAATCTTAACCCTTCACTTAAATCAAACCCTAACCCTACAACTAACCCTAAAACTAACTCTAAAACTAACCCTGACCCTGACACTGACCCTAATACTAATCCTAGCTCAAAACACCACCCTAACCTTAAATTAACCTTAACACTATATCTAGCCTTAACCTAACCCTGAAACTAGCCTTAATCATAACCCTAGTTCATACATTAGTCATTGTCCTAACCATAGCCCTAACCCTAACACAAGTTTTACACCTAATCCAAGCCCAAACAATAGCTTTAATCATAATACTAGGCCTAACCCTAACCTTAACCTAGCTCCAACCATAACTCTACCCCATTCTAGCTCTAACCATATACCAAACTCTAACGCTAACCCTGACCCTTATTCTTACCCTAACCCTAGGTCTAAAGCTGACCCTAACCCTAGACCAAACACTAACACTAGACCTAGACCTAAAGCAAATCCTAAATCTAGCCTGAACTCTTCCCCTAGACCTAAACATAAACCTAGCCCTAGCCCTAACAATAACACTAATCTAACCCTAGACTTAACAAAGTCCTAATTCTAGCTGTAACCCTAACACTAACTCTAACCCAAACACGACTCTGCCTTTAGACTAAACCTGTCTCTAAATCTGACCCTACCAAAAATCTAAACATAAAACTAGACCTAGCCATAACCCTAATCCTACAACTAGCCCTCAACATATCCCTAGCTCTTACATTACCCATAGCCCTAACCCTAGCCCTAAACCTAACACAAAACCGACAGCTAATCCTAAGCCTAATCAAGCCTTAAGCATAACCCTAACTCGAACCCTAGTCCTAACCCTAACCTAACTCTCGCCTTAGTCCTAATCCTAGTTCAAAGCCTAAACATTATTCTAAATATAAACCTACACCTATCCCTCAATCTAACCCTAACACTAGCCCTAATCCTAACTTTAACCCTAGCCTTAAACCTAGCTCTAAACCAACCAATTACTCTAAACCTAAACCTAACTTATTGATAATTCTAGGCTTAATGCTAAACCTAAATCTAACTGGAAAACTAACCCTAGACCTAACCTTAAATCTCACACTTGCCATAGACCTAACCCTAGCTCAAAACCTAACCCTTACTATAAACCTAAACATAACGATAGCCCTAACTCTAAGCCTAAACCTCAGTCTAACTTTAAACATAGCCCTAAATATACATCTAATCATATACATTACCCTAAACCTAACCCTATCCCTAATGATATCACTAGCCCTAATCCTAACCCTAACCCTATGAGTACTATAATCTTATCCCTAGAAGTAACCCTAAACCTAACCCTCACCCTAAACCTAACCCTAGCTCTAAACCTAATCCTTTTGCTAAACATAAACCTAAGCCTAACCCTAGTTTTAACCCTATCCCTAACGCTAATTCAAGACCTATTCCTAACCAGAAGCCTAGCCCTAAACTTAGCTCTAATTCCATCCATTATACTAACCATAACCATTACCCTAATGCGAACCCTAGGCCTAAACTTAAGCCTATCACTAACCCTAACTCTATCAATTACCCTAAATCTAATGTAAACAGTAAACAAGACCCTATCAGTACCTAACCCACACCATAGTGCTAACTCAAGCCCTAACCATAAACCCTAACCTCAAGCAAACTCTAACAATGACCATGACCCTAATAAGTCTCCTAGCTCTAAGGCTGAATTTACATTAAACCTAAAACTTACACTAGACCTCGCCATAACCCAGATCCTAAAACTATCCCCAACCCTAACCTTAGACCTGACATTAGCCATAGCTCTAATCCTAGTCCTAAACCTAACACAAACCCCAGCCCTTATCCTTGCCCTAAACCAAGCATTAATCCTAACCCTAAACCTAAATTTAGGCCTAACCCCAAAATTAACCCTAGCCATAATCTTAGCCCTAATTTAGTCCTATTCCTAACCCTAGCCCTAAACCTAGCCCTAAGACTAAATCTAACTCCCACCATAGCCCAATCGCTGGTTCGAACCCTATTCCTATTCCAGAACCCTAATCCAAGCCCTAACCCTAGACCTATCATTACCTCTAGCCCTAACCTAGATCTAATTTTAACTCTAAATCAAAACCTAATCCTAAGCCTAACCCTAACTCTAAATCTAACACTAGCCCTAAATTAAAACCAAGCCATAGCCCAAACCCTAACCCTTAACCTAAGCGAACCCTTAACCCTAACCCTAAACTAAGCACTAATTCTAGTTTTAAGCTGAAAACTAGAATTAACACTGACCCTGACTCTGACTACAATACTAACCCTAGTCTAAACATCACCCTAACCCTAAACCTAAACTAGACCTACCTCTAACCCTAACCCTAAATTTAACCCTAATTGTAACCTGGTACTTACATTAGCCTTACCCCTAACCCTAGCACTGTTAACCCCAAACATAGCCCAAAACCAAGCCCTAACCCGAGTTTTAACCCTAAACCTAATACTAAACCTAGCCCTAATCAAAATCATAACCCTAACCCTAATCCTATCTCTAACCCTATCCATTGCCTTAACCATAACCCTAGGCCTAAATTTAACCCTATCCCTAATCCTAAACCTATGCATTATTCTAAACCAAACCTAAACCCTAAATCTCACCCTACAATTACACTACACGACCAGTAAAGATAATTCAAGCCCTAACTTTAAACCTTAACCTATCTCAAATTTCTAACCCAGTACATGACTCTAATAATACACCTAGCTCTAAATCTGACCCTAACTCTAAACCTAACACTTATATCACATGTAGCCATAAACCTAACTATAAAACTATCTTTAAACATAACCCTAGATCTGATATTAGCCCCAGCCCTAATCCTAGCCATAACACTAAAATAAACCATAGCCCTCATCCTAGCCCCAAACCTAGCCTTAATCATAACCCTAACCCTAATAATAGCCCTAACCCTAATTCTAACTCTCACCCTATCTCAAAACCTAGCTATAATGCCATTCCTTACCCTAAACTTAACCCTAACCCTAACCCTAACGCTAGGCCTAAGGTGAACACTAACCCTAGCCCTAATTCTAGCCCTAATTTTACCCTATCCCTAACTGTAACCCTAACTCTGGTCCTAAGACTAACTCTAACTCTCACACTAGCCCTATACCTACTTCTAACCCTATCCATTACCGTAATCCTAACTCTAGCCCTAACCCTAGCCCTAACCTAGCAATAACCACTGCCTAATCTTTATTCCTATTCCTAAACCTAGATCTAACCCTAACTCTAAAGCTAACTCTAAGCCTAAGCCTAAGCCTAACATTAACACTAGCCCTAGCCCTAATGCTAATCATAAATATAGTACTAACCCTAACCCTTACAGTAAAACAAACCCGAGCAATACTGCTAACCCTACACCTTAACATAAACCAAACCTTAACACTACACCTAGACCTAACCCTAGCCCTAATTAGAGTCCTAATCTTAACCTTGATACTAACCCTAACTCTGACTCACATCCTGACACTCACCCTAGCTCTAAACACCACCCTAACCCTAAAACAAACCCTTACAGTAACCCTAGCCTTAATTCGAGTTCTAACCCTAACCCTAAAAGTAAACCTGACCCTCACTATTAACCTAACACTAACACAGCTCTAAATTTCACCCTAACCGTAAACCTGATCCGAACACTAGAGATTTAACCTCTAACCATCACCCTAAAACTAACCCTAAAACCATAGTTCTTCCATTAGTCATTGCTCTAAATTTACCCTTAATCCTAACACAGAAAATAGCCCTAATCCGAGCCATGAACCTAGCTTTAACCCCAACCCTAGTCCTAATCCTAGCTCTAACACTATCCCTTACCCTATGCCAAACTCTAAACCTAATGCTAATCCTAATCGTAATTGTAATGCTATGACACGGTTTTGTTTGAATGCTAGGTCTAGGGTTAGGGCTAGTTTTCCAATTAGCATTAGGGTTAGCGCTAGTGTTAGGGTGAGGTTTAGACTAAGAATTAGGGTATGATTGATGTTAGAGTTAGGTCTAGGTATAGGGCTAGGGCGAAAGTAGGAATGGGGTTGCGTTACGTTTAGGTTTAGGGTTTGTGTTATGGTGAGGGATAGATTTAGAACCAGGGTTAATGCTAAGGTGAGAGGTAGGGTTAGGTTTACAGTTAGGGTTAGGTTTAGGACTAAATTTGTGCAAGGATTAGAGCTAGGGTTAGTTTTAGGGCTAGGCCTCCGTTTAGGGTTAGGGATAGGGTTAGGATTAGTGTAAGGTATGATGTTATAGCTAGGTGTAGGGCAAGGTACAAAATAGGGTTAGGGCTAGGGTTAGGGTTAGAGTTAGTATGAAGGCTAGGTTTAAGGCTAGGATTAGGTCCTGCTTTAGGGCTAGGATTGAGGTTCGGTATTGTGTTAGGGTTAGGGCTAGAATTAGTGCTATGGCTAATGTCAGGTCTAGGTTTATGGTTAGGTTTAGTTTTAGGGCTCGGTTTATGTCTAGTTCTAGTGTAAGGTTTAGGTTGAGGGTTAGGGTCAGGTATAGAGACAGGGTTATTATTAGGGTCACTGTCATGATTAAGGTTTGAGAAAGGTTAAGGTTTAGGATCAGGGCTTTCATTAGCATTAGGGTTATTATTAAGGTTAGGGTAATGTTTATGGTTAGGTTTAATTTCAGGTTAGGTTTAGGGTAATGGACAAAGTTAGGGTTTGAGATAGGATTAGGGATATCCTAGAATTAGCATTAGGGTTAGGGTTATGGTTAGGGTATGGATAGGGTTAGAACTAGGGTTAGGGCTAGGATTATGATTAGGATTAAGGCTAGGGTTAAGTTTAGGGTTAGGGAAAGTTTTAGTGTTAGGTTTAGGTTTATGGTAATGGTTAGGGCTCTGGTTAGGGTTAGGATTAAAACAGGTGTAGGTCTCAGATTAGTGCTAGGTTTTGGGTTAGGTTAGGTCTAGGATTAGGGCTACAACTAACGTAAGAACTAGGGTTGTGATTAGGGCTACTTTTAGGATTAGGGTAGCGGTAAGAGTAGTTTTAGGGTTAGGTATAATTTTAGGTTGATCTGAGAGCTATAGTTAGAGTTAGGGTCAGAATTAGGGTCAAGGTTAGGTTTTGGTTTAAGTTAAGGGTTAGAGTTAGGGCTATAGCTCAATTTTTTTAAGGCTAGGACTAGGTTAGAGCTAGTTTTAGGATTAGAGTTAGTTTAGGGCTAGATTTAATGTGAGGTTTAGGTTTACAGTTGGGGTTAGTTATAGAGTTATGGTTACATCTAGAGTTAGTGTTAGGGCTAGGTTTAGGGCTAACGGTAGAGCAAGTGTTAGGGTTATGCTAAGGGATAGGGTTAGAACTAGGAATAGGGCTAGGGTGATAGTTAGAGTTAGTATTAGTGCTATTGTTAGGATTAGGGTTAGGGCTAAATTAGAGCTAGGATCAGGTCTAAGATTAGTGTAAGGATTTGATCTATGGTTAGAGTTAGGGTTAGATTTAGGGGAAGGGTTGAGGTTATATCTAGGTTCAGATATAGGGTGAAGGATAAAATTAGGGATAGGGCTAGAGTTAGGGTTCAGGTTAGGATCAAGACTAGGTTTAGGGCTAGAATGAGGGCTAGCATTTGTGTTAGGTTTATGGCAAGAATTAGGGCTAGGGATAATATCAGGTCTTTGGTTACAGTTAGGGATAGGTTTAGGGTAAGGTTTATGGCTAGGTCTATATTCAGAGTTAGTTTTAGGGTAAGATTCAGGTTTAGATCTAGGGGTATTATAATGGTCAGGTCAGATTTTGGGTTTGGATTAGGTTGAGGTTTAGGGTTAGCACTCAAATTAGCATTAGGGTTAGAGTTAGGGTTAGTGTAAGGGATAGGGTTAGGTTTTGTCTTCAGGTTAGGTTTAGGGTTCATGTTAGTTTTAGGTTAATGGATAGGGTTAGGGTTAGGCCTAGGGTTAGCATTCGTTTTATGGTTATTTTTTGGGTAATTGATCGATTTAGAGCTATGGTTAGGGCTAGGATTATGTTTAGGATTAGGGCTAGAGTTAGGGTTAGGGTTAGGTTAAGGCTAGGGTTTGGGTTAGGGTTAAGATTAGGATATGGGTTAGGGTTTAAGCTAGGGTTAGTGCTAAGGCTAGAGTTAGGTTTAGGTTTAGGTCAAGGGTTAGGGTTAGTATTAGGGTTAGGGCTAGGGTTAGGGTTAGTATTAGGCTTAGTGTTTTCCTACAGTTAGGTTAAGGGTAAGGCTCATGGATTTAGTAAGTGTTAGGGCTAGGTTGAGGGTTCAGGTTAGAATCAGAGCTAGGGATAAAGGTAGATTTAAGGTTATTAGAGCCAGTCTTAGCATAAGGTTTAGGGTTATGATTAGGGTAATGCATAGAGTTAGAACTAGGGTTTGGGCTATGGTTGCAGTTAGGATTAGGGCTAGGATTAGGGTTAGGGTTTGGGCTAGGGTTTGTTTACCATAAGGATTAGGGTTTGAGATAGAGTTAGAGCAAGGGCTAAGTTTTGGGTTAGGTTCAGCATTAGGTCTAGGGATAAGATTATGGTAGGTTTAGGGTTAGGGTTAGGCTTAGCTCTATGTTTATCATTAGGGTTAGGATAAGGGTTAGGGTAATGGATAAGTTATATGTAAGTTTAGGTTTAGGTTTAGGTTAGATTTTGTTTTAGGGTTAAGGTTAAGGCATGGGTAGGTTTGGTTTCTACTACAGGATAGGATTTGAGCTAGAGTTAGGGCTATGGAAAGTGTTAGGTTTAGTGTTAAGTCTAGGGTTATTTTTCCGGTTAGGGTTAGGGTTACGGTTAGGGTTATTGCTAGGGTTATCAATAGGGTTAGGTTTAGGGTAATGTTTATGTTCAGAGCTAGGTTTAGGGATAGGGTTAAGTTTAGGGTTAGGGATAGGGTTAGTGTTAGAGTTAGGGATAAGTCTAAGTTTATATTTATGGCAAGAGTTAGGCATTGAGTAAATTTAGGACTAAGGCTATAGTTAGGGTTAGGATTAGGGCTAGGGTTAGGATGAGTGTTACACCTATGGCTAGGTTTAGGCCTAGGATTCACTCTAGGTTTTGTGTTAGGTTAAGGTGTAGGGTTAGGGCAATGGTAATGTAAGAGCTATGATTATGATTAGGGCTACTTGGAGTGTTAGGGTTATGCCAAGGTCTAGTGTTAGGTTTAGATTTTCAGTTAGGGCCAGGTTAGAGTTAGCTTATTGTTAAATGCAGGGTCCATGTTCAGGTTAGTGTTAGGGTTAAGGTTAAAGCCATAATTAGGACTAGGTTTATGTCTAGGGGTAGGGTTAGACTTTGCATTAGGTTAAGGCTTATTTTTAGGGCTAGAATTAGGTTTTTGTTTAGGTCTAGGGCTAGAGTTAATGCTACATTTAGGATTAGGTTTAGGTCTAGGACTTGTGGTAGAGTCAGGTTTAGTATAAGTTTACTGGTAAGGCTAGTGTTAAGGTTTGGTCTAGGGTTAGAATCAGATTTATACCTAGGGTTAGTGTTATGGTCAGAATAAGGGTCAGGGTTAGCGTTAGGGTTTGGGATAGGTTATAGCTCAAATGAGGGCTAGGTTTTGGACTACTAATAGGGTTAGGGTTTTGATTATCCTAAGGATTAGGGATAGTTCTAGGGTTATTATTATTATTATTATTATTATTATTATCATTATTATTATGGTTTTGCTTAGGTTTAGGGATAGAGTTAGAGCTAGTGTTAGGGGTAGGGTTAGGATTAGGGATAGTGTTAAAGCTAGGTTTATGGCTCAGATTATGGCTAGATTTGTGTTAGCATTTGGGCTAGGGTTAGGGCAATGAATAATGTAAGAATCAGGTTTACAATTTAGTTAGATTTAGGGTTAGTGTTTACAATCAGTGTTGATGGTTAGGTTTAAGGTTAGGATGAATTTTGAGCTAGGGTTATTGTTAGGTAGGAGTCAGGGACAGGGTTAGTTTTAGGATTAGGACTCAAATTAGGGCTAGGACTAGTGTTAGGGTTTGGTTTAAGGTAAGAGTGGTGTTTTAGAGCTAGCGTGAGTGTTAGGGTATAAGCGAGAGTCAGGGTTAGTTTTAAGATTAGGGTTAGGACTCGAATTAGGGCTAGGATTTGTTCTAGGTGTAATTTATGGTTTGTTGTAAGTTAAGGTTTAGGGTTATGTCTATTGCTCGGATTTGTTTGAGTTCCATGGTTAGGGTTAGCACTAATTTTATGATGAGTATTCGGGTTAGGTCAACTGGTAGTGTTAGGCTTAGGCTTATGGTTACAGTTATATTTAGAGTTAGGCTTAGATCAAAGGTTAGGCTAGGACTAAGGATAGGGCAGGTTTAGGGCTAAGGTTAGGGCTAGGTTTACAGTTAAAGTAAGGGATAGGGTTAGAACTAGGAATAGGGCTAGTGTGAGAGTTAGAGTTTGTCTTAGGGCTAGGATTAGGGTTAGGATTTGGATAAGGGTTAAGTTAAAGCCAGGATTAGGGCTAGAGTTAGTGTTCAGTTTAGGCCTAGTGATAGGGTTATGGTTAGGTTTATGTTTAGGATTAGGGATGACATTATAGCTAGGTTTAGAGCTAGGGTTAAGTCTAGAATAGGGATAGGGAAAGGTGTAGAGTTATGGTTATGATTAAGGCTAGGATAAGGGCTAGGATGATGGCTAGTGGGTTTTTTGTTGTATTTTTTTAGGGCTAGGATTCGGGCTAGGGCTAATATCAGGTCTAGGGTTATGGTTAAAGATAATTTTAGGGTTAAGTTTAGGTCTACATCTAGTGTAAGGGTTAGGCATAGGGTAAGGGTCAGGTATAGAGCTAGTGGAAATTTTAAGGTTAGGGTCAAGGTTAAGGTTTTGTTTAAGTTAGGATTTAAGTTTAGGGCTCGAATTAGCATTAGGGTTAGAGTTAGGGTAATGATAGGGTTTAGTTTAGGGTTCTGGTAACTGATAGGGTTAGCATTAGCAATAGGGTTAGGGTTAGGATTAGAATTAGCATTAGCATTAGGATAAGAGTTATGGTTATGGTAGTGTGTCAAAGTAGAGCTTAGGTTAGAACTAGGGTTAATGTTAGGAATAGGTCTTGAGTCATGGTTAGGATTAGGTTTAGAACCAGGTTTAGGTTTAGGGTTATGTTCAGTGTAAGGGTTTGTTTTTGAGCTAGAATTAAGGTTAGGGAGAGGTTTAGTTTTAGGGTTAGATCTAGGGATAGGATTATGGTCTAGTTAGTGTTAGGGTTAGGGTTAGGTCTAGGGTTATCATTAAGGTTAGGTTTAGGGTTAGGGTAATGGATAGGGTTAGATATAGGGTTAGGGTTAGGGTTAGATTTTGGTTTAGGGTTAGGATTAGGGCTATGTTTATGTTTAGGTTTAGGGTTAGGTTTAGGGTTTGAGTTAGGGTTAGGGCTATGCTGTTAAATTTAGGATTGTGTCTAGGGTCAATTTTCCTGTAGTTTATCCTAATACTAGACCTAGTCCTAACCCTAATCCTATAAGTAGCCCAAATCGTAACCATAGTCCATACATTGGCTGTAACTTTAACCCTAGCTCTAACTCTATCCTAAACCTAGCTCTAAACTGAGAGCTAACCTTAGCTTTAATTCTTACACTAACTCTAACACTAGCCCTAACCCTAACCCTAAACATAGCCCTAACCCTAGCTCTAACCCTATCCCTTACCCTAAATTAACCCCAACCTAATGCTAACACTAGTCTTAATCCTTAATTTAACTCAAACCCTAAACCTATTAGTAGTCCTAACCTTAGCCCTCATTCTAGCTATAACCATAACCCAAACCTGACACTTATTCTGACCCTAACAGTAACCATAGGTCCAAACCTGACCTAACCTTAAAGCGAACCCTAACACTAGCACTAGAATTAAACCTATACGTGAACCTAACCCTAACACTAGCCCTAACCCTAAACTTCACCCTACTACAAATCCTATCCCTTATCCTAAGCCAAACCCTAAACTTAATGCTAACCCTAGTCCTAACCCGAATCCTTAGCTTAACACAAATCCTAACTTTATTACTAGTCCTAATCCTAGCCATCATTCTAGTTATAACCATTACCATAACACTAACCGTAGCCCTGATCCTAACCATAAACCAAACTCTCACATTAGCACTACCCGTAAACCTATACCTAAACCTTACACTAACACTAGCCCTAGACATAAACTTAATCACAAATCTAGCCATCTCTCACCCATGACCGAAACAAAAACCTAGCCCTGGCCCTAATCATAACCCTTAACCTATCCCAAACACTAACCCTACATCTAGACCTATCCAATCCTAATTTAAGCTCTATCCCTAACCCTGTTCCTAATCCAAATACAGACCCTGACACTAACACCAACTTAGCTTTAAAACTGATCATAACCAAAACAGAAACCTAACACTAGACATAGCCATAACCCTAATCATAACCCTAGTTCTTATATACCCATAGCCCTAACCCTAGATGTAAACCTAACCAAAATCTAGCCCTAATCCTAGGGCTAAACCTAGTCCTAAGCATAACCCTAACACTAATCGTATCCCTCATGCTAATGCTAACCCTCCACTTAGACCTAAACCTAGCTAAAACCCTAACCCTTACTCTAAATATAAACCTAGCCCTATCCCTAAACCTAATGCTAACCCTAGCCCTAATCATAATGTTAATACTAGCCCTAATACTATCTCTATAATTATCCATTACAATAAACCTAACCCTAATCCTAATGATAACCCTAGCTCTAACTCTAACTGTAAACCTAATCCTAGACCGAACCCTAAACCTAACCCTCATCTTAGCCCTAACCCTAGATCAAATCTTAAACTATACTCTAATTAACTGTAGCCCAAACCCTAACACTAACCAAAAACCTATAACTACCCCTAATCCTAACTTGACATCTAATCCTATCCATTAACCTAACTCTAAAGGTAACCTTAGCCCTAACCCTAACTCTAACCCTAACCTTAACTGTAAATCTAACCCTAGACATAACACTAAACCTAACTCTCATCCTAGCACTAACCCTAGTTCAAAACCTAATCTATATCCTAAACCTAACCCAAACACTAACCCTCGCCCTAGCCCTAACCCTAACCCTAACTCTAGCCCTAATCCTAACCAAAACACTAGCCCACACCCTAGCTCTAATGCTATCCATTGCCCTAACAATAACCATAACACAAAAGCTAACCCTAGGCCTAACCCTAACCGTATAACTAACCCTAACCATACCCATTATCCTAATCTTAACCTGAATCCTAAATTTAAACCTATCCATTACCCTAATCCTAACTCTAACAAAACCCTAATTTGAGCCCTACCCTAAAACTTAACCTAACCCATAACCGAAACCTGAAGCTGATCTTAAAAAACACCTAATTCTAAACTTGATCCTTACCCTAAACCTAATCCTTATAAAAGACGTAGCCATGAAACTAACCCTATATCTACCCCTAGCCATAACCCTAAACCTCACATTATCCCTATCCCTAAAAATTGCCCTAAACCTAACAAAAGCCGTAGCACTCATCCTAACAACAAATCTAGCCTTAATCCTAATCAAATCCTATCCCTATCCCTAAACCTAATTCTAATCATCTCTCTAGCCCTAAACCTAGCTATAACCCCATCTCTTCCCCTAAACCTAACCCTAAACATAGCCCTAAAATTAGGCATAACCGTAACACTAATCCTAGACCTATTCCTAGGCCTAGTTTAGCCCTAACCCTAATCCTAACCATAGCCTTAAGATTAAATCTAATTCTTGCCTGGCCCTATTTCTATATCTAACCCTATCCCTTACCATAACCTTAGCTTTAGCCCTAAAACATAACTGAGCTATAGCACTAACCCTAATCCTTAACTTAAACCAAATCCTAACCCTACATCTAGTCCTAACCTACCCCTAATTCAAGTCCTATCCCTAACCTAAAAGTAACCATGAACCTGACTCTGAACCTAACATTAATTGTAGCTCAAAACATCACCCTAAACTTAAACCTAATCCTAAAACTAGACTTAGTCCTAATTGTAACCCTAAAATTAGCCTCAATCATAACCCTAGTTCTTACATTAGCCATATCACTAACACTAACCCTATCAAAACCCAAAACCTAGCCCTAATCTGAGCCCAAACACTAGCTTTACCCCTATCTCTAACCCTAAATGTAGATTTAACACTTACCTTAAACCTAATCCTAACTGAATTCCTTACACTAAACCTAAACCTAACCCTCACAAAAACCCTAGACCTAACCCTAGATCTAACACTATCCAATACCCTAACCTGAACCCTAACCCCAATTCTAACCCTGAGCCTAACCCTAACACAATTCCTAACCCTAAACTATCCATTATCCTAAACATAACCCTAATCCTAAAGCTAACCTAATACTAGACCTAGAAGTAACAATAACCCTAAAACTAGCCCCAATTGTAACCCTAGTTCTTACATTAGCCATAGACCTAAAGATAACACCAAACCTAGCCCTAATCCGAGCCTTAACACTACCTTTAACTCTAACCCTAGCTCTAACCCTAACCCTCACCCTAAGCCCAGCCCTAAGCATAGGACTAACCCTGTCCCTTACCCTAAGCCAAACTCTAACCATAAAACTACATAGTTTTAACCTCATCCATAGCCTAATCCAAAACCTAACTCGATTACTAGTCCTAACAGTAGCTCTCAATCTAGCTCTATCCCTATCCAAAACCCTAAATCTAACCCTGACCCTTATTCTGACCCTAATACTAACCATAGGTCTAAACTTGACCCTAACCCTAACTGACCCCTAACATTGGTGCTACCTTTAACCCTATACCTATACCTAACCCTAACACTAGACCAATATCTACACCTAATCCTTCATCTAGTGATAACTCTAGCCCTAGCCCTAAAGAAAAACCTAGACCTAAGTACTAACAACAACACTTAACCTAACCCAATCACTAACTCTACCCCTAGAACTAACCCTAGTCCTAATGCTAGACCTAATGATAAACCTAACCATAACCCAAACAGTGACTCTTACCCGAACACAAACCCTAGATCGAAACCTTTTTCTAACAGAAAACCTAACACTTACCTAGACCTAGCAGTATCACTAACGCTAAAACTAGCCATAACCATAAGCCAAAGCCTACTTCTAACTCTATACATTACCCTAACCATAACCCTAATCCTAATGCTAACCCTAGCCCTAACCCTAACCCTGACTCTAACCCTAAACCTTGTCCTAGTGCAAATCCTAGCTCAATCCCGAAACCTTAAATATAACCTAATGCTAACACTAACCCTTGGCCTAAACCTAATCCTAACCTTAACCCTAGTATTAATCCTAACCTTAACTTGGCGTAACTCTAGCTCTAACCCTACCTATTACCCTTACCCTAATCCTTACCCTATCCATTACCCTAACCCTAACTCTAACATTAATGCTAATTTGAGCCCTAAACCTAAACCTTATCCTAACCCAAACCCAAAGCCTGACCATGACCATAATAATATGTCTAGCTCTAAACCTGACCCTTCCCCTAAACGCAACACTTAAAGTAGACCTAGCCATAAACCTAACCCCTACACTCTCCCTAACTGTAAACCTAGACCTGACATGAGCCATAACCCTAATTCTTGCCCTAAACCTAACAAAAAACCTATCCCTAATCCTAGTGTTAAACCTAGCCTTAATCGTAACCCAAACCATAACCCTAGCCCTAACACTAAAGCTAATCATAAAACTAGCCCTAACCCTAACCATAGCACTAAAACAAAACTGAGCAACAGGCCTAACACTAAACCGTAACTTAAACCAAACACTAGAACTACACCTAGAACTAACCCTAGCCTTAATTCAAGACATAATCCTAACCTTAAAAATAACCCAGAACCGGACTCATATCCTAACACTCACCCTAGCTCTAAACAGCACCCTAAACTTACACCAAACCCTATCAGTAACCTTAGCCCTAATTTGAGTCCTAACCCTAACCATAAAACTAACCCTGACCTGACTCATATCCTAACACTATCTCTAGTTATAAATATCAATCTAACTTTAAACCTAACTCTAACACTGACCTATCCCTAACCTAACCCTAAAACTAACCCTAATTGTAACCCTAGTTCTTATGTTTGTCATTGCCCTAACCCTAGCCTTAAACCTCACACAAAAACTAGCCCTAATCTGAGACCTAATCCTAGCTTTAACTCTAACCATAACCCAAACCCTCGCCCTAAACCTATGTCTAACCCTAACCCTTACCCTAAGCAAAACCCTAACCTTAATGGTAACCCTAGACCTATTCCTAATTCTTAGGCTGAACAAATATTAACCCTATTAATTGTCCTAACCCTAGATCTAATTCTAGCTCTAAACCTATCCAAAACCCTAAACCTAACCCATACCCTTATTCTCACCATAACACAAACCTGACCGTAACCCTAAACCAAACCCTAACACTAGCCCTACTGATAAACTTATACCTAAACCTAACCCTACCATTATCCCTAGATCTAAACCTAATTCAAATCTACCCTTAAGTTTAGCTCTAGACCAAAACAAAAACCTAGCCTTAGCCCTCACAATAACCTTTAACCTAACCCAAACACTACATCTTCCTCTAGACCTAAGCCTGTTCTAATTTTGTAAATAACCCTAACCCAAACACTTTCCCTTTCTATAACACAAATCCTAGCTCTAAATTTTATGCTAACCCAAAATCTAGACATAACCCTAACAATAGACCTAGCCATAATCCTAACTCTAGGTCTCACGTTACGTATAGCCCTAATGTTAGCCCCAAACCTCACACAAATCCTAGTTCTAAGCATAACCTGAACCATAACCCTAGACCTAGCCCTAACACTAACCCTTGCCTTGACCCTAATCCTAGCTAAAACCCTAACCCTTGCCCAAATATAAATCTAGACCTAACCCTAACCCTAACCCTAGTCCTTATCCTAACCATAACCAAGGCCAAACCCTAGCTCTAACTCTATCCATTACTCTAAACATAATCTAAGCCTAATGCTAAACTTAGCTCTAAACTTAACCCTATCCCTAAACCTAGATTTCACATGAACCCTAACCATTGACCTAGCCCTAACCATAGCTCAAACACTAACACTTACCCTAAACCTAACTCTAACACTAAACCTAGGCTTAACCCTAACCCTAACCCTAGCCTTAATCCTAACCATAACCCTAACTTTAAACCTAACCATTACCCTAAACATAAGCCTAATCCAAATGCTAACCCTAGGCCTAACTCTAAACCTATCTCTAACACTAATGCTATCTATTTCCTAAAACTAAACTGATAACTAAACCTAAACTTATTAATTACTCTAACCAAATCCCTAACCCTAATGCTAAATCAAGCCCTAAACCTAAACCATAACCTAAACCAAACCCTAAACAAGACAATTACCCTAACAATACACCTAGCTTTAAACCGGACCATTTCCAGAAACCTAACCCTTACAATTGACCTAGCCACCAACCTAACTTTAACACTATCCCTAAGTGTAACCCGAACTGACATTAGCCATAGACCTAATTCTCACCATAAATGTAACACAAACCAAAGTCCTCAAACTAGCCCTAAACCTAGCCTTCATCCTAGCCTGAACCTTAACCCTAGCCCAATTCCTAATTTCAACCCTTGCCCTAGTTCTGAACCTAGGTATACCCACATCCCTTCCCTAACCCTAACTCTAATCCACACTAACACTAGCGCTAACCCTAACCCTAACACTAACACTAACCCTAGCTCTAATCCTAGCCCTAATTTAGGGCTAATCATAACCCTAACTCTAACTCTACACCTAAGACTAACTCTAGGTCTTGCCCTAGACCTATTCATAGTACTAACATTATCTGTTACCATAACCCTAATACTAGCCTTAACCTAACCCCTAAACCTAGCCCAAGTCCTAACCCTAGATCTAACAATAACTCTAAATATAACCCTAACCCTAAGCCTGAACCTCACCCTACCACTAGCCCTAACACTATCGCTAATCCTAAAACTAGTTCTAAACCTAGCTGTAGCTCTAAAACAAAATTGAGCCCTAGCCCTAACCCTAACACTAACCTAACTGTAACCTCAGACCAGACATTAGACCTAGCCCTAATTCTTGCCCTAACCCTAACACAAAACCTAACCCTACACCTACCCATAACTCTAGCCTTATTTCTAGTGTTATCCCTAACCCTAAAACTAACACTGACATTGACTCTGACCCTAACACTAACCCTATTTCAAATCATTACTCTAATCATAACCTAACCCTAACATTAGTCCTAGCGCTAACTATAACCCTAAAACTAGCCCTAATCTTAACTGTAGTTCTTATATTAGCCATAGCCCTACCCTAACCCTAACATAACCTAAAACCTAGCCCTAACCCTAACCCCAACAGCAGCTTTAACCCTAACCTAATTCTAAACCTAATCCTAACCCTAGCCTTAATCCTAACTATAACCCTAGCCCTAACTCTAGCTCTAATCCTCTCAATTACCTTAACCCTAAACCTAACCCTAATACTAATCCTAGGATAACCCTAACTCTATCTATAACCCAAACTCTATTCATTACCATAAACCTAACCTGAACCCTAAACCTAACCATATCCATTAACCTAACCCTAAATATAATCCTAACCTAATTTGAGCCCTAACCCTAAACCTTAACCTAAACAAACCCTAACTGTTACTCTGACCCTAATAATACCCCTATCTCCAAAAGTGACCCTAACCTTCAACCTAAACCTTACACTATATATAGCCATAAATCTAATCCTGAAACTATCCCTAACTGTAACCCTAGACCTAAGATTAGTCCTAGCCCTAATGTTATCCCCTATGCTTAGAAACAAAAAAACAAAAACAAAAACAAACAAACAAAGAAACAAAAAAAAAAACGTTAATCATGGCCCCAAACCTAGCCTTAATCCGAAACTTAACCCTATCACTAGGTCTAACCCTAAAGTGAAGCCTCACCCTAGCCCTTAAACTAGCTACAATATTATACCATACCCTAACCCGAATTCTAACCCTAGCCCTAAACCAAGGCCTAGCCCTAATACTAAACCTAGCTCTAATCCTAGAACTAATTTAGCCCTAACCCTAAATCTAATCATATCCCTAGCCCTAAGACTAACTCTAACTCTTGCCCTAGGCCTAGCCCTAGTTCTAACATTATCCCTTACCATGACCCAAAGCCTAGACCTAACCCTAGCCCCCAAATTAGCCCTAGCCCTAAACCGAGATCTAACCCTCACTCTAAGTCTAAACCTAACCTAAAACCTAAAACCTAAACCTCACCCTAACACTAGCCCTAATCCTAATGCTAATTTGAAAATTATCCCTCACCATAGCCATAGCATTCAAGCAAAACTGAGCTACAGCTCTAATCTAATCCTAAACTTTAACCTAAACCAAAACCTAACACTATGCCTAGCCATTACCCTAGCCCTACTTTGAGTCCTAAACCTAACCATACAACTAAGAATGACCCTGACACTGATCCTAAAACTAACCTTAGCTCTAAACATCACCTTTATCCTAAACCTAACCTGAACACTAAACCTAGCCCTAAACTTAATCCTAAAACTATCCCTAATCATAATGCCAGGTCTTACATTAGCAAGAGCCCTAAACCTAACACAAAACCTAGCCTTAATCTGAATCCTAACCCTAGCTTTAACCCTAACCCTAACCCTAGCTCTAACCCTATCCCTTACCCTATGCCAACCCTCATCCTAATGCTACCCTAGTCCTAAACCTAATCCTTAGCCTAACCCAAACCCTAACTCTATTACTAGTCCTAACCCTAGGCCTCATTCTATCTCTAACCCTAACCCAAACCCTAAGCCTATCCCTAAACCTTATTCGGACCCTAATGCTAACCCTAGGTCTAAGCCTGACCCTAACCCTAAACCAAACACTAACACTAGCCCTATGGGTAAACCTATACCTAAACCTAACATTAACACTAGACCTAAACTTAATCCTAAATATAGCCATAAATCGAGCCATAGCCCTAAACACAAACCTAGCTCCAGCACTAATACTAACCATTAGTCTAACACAATGACTAACAATACCCCTAGAATTAACCCGAGTAAAATTGTGCTCCTAACCGTGATTCCAATGTAACCTGAACACTGACCCTTACCCTAACAGAAACCCTAGCTCTATACCTTATCCTAACAAAATCATACCCGAACACTAGACCTATCCATAACCCTAACCTGAAAACTAGCCATAACCATAATCCTAGTTCTTATATTACCCATAGTCCTAACACTAGCCATAAACCTCCTCCCAAAACCTAGCCCTAAATGTAGCACTAAAACTAGCTATAAGCCTAATCCTAACCTTAACCCTAGCCCTAACCCTCACACTTGCCTAGCCCTAAACTTAGCTCAAACTCTTACCCTAAATGTAACCCTAAACCTAACCCTAACCCTTGCCCTAATCTTAACTGTAACCATAGCACAAATCCTACCTCAAAATCTATCCATTACCTTAAATATAAAGCTAACACTAACGCTACCCCTAGCCCTAACTCTAACCCTAACTCTAACTATATCCCTGACTGTAACCCTAAAACTCACACTAGCCCTAACCATAAACACTTAACCTAAACGTAACCCTAACACTAACCCTAGGCCTAACCCTAACCCTAGTCCTAAACCTAATTTTAATCCAATCCCTAACACTAGCACTAACTCTATCCATTACCCTACACATAAGCCTATCCCAAATGCTAACCCTAGGCTAAACCTAGCACTAACCCTAAAACTAACCCTATGCATTACTCTATACCTAACCTGAACCCCAAAACTAATCCTATTCATTACTCTAACCCTATCCCTAATGCTAATTTGAGCCCTAAAACTAATCCTTAACTTAAAGTAAACCCTAACCTGAAATTTGACCCTAATAATATACCTAGCTCTAAACCTGACACTTACCCTAAACCCAACCCTTACACTAGACCTAGCCATAAACCTAACGCTAACCATGAACCTAGACGTGACATTAGTCCTAGCCCTAATTCTAGCCCTTACCCTAACACAAAACCTAGCCCTCATCCTAGCCCTAAAGCTTGCCTTAATCCTAATCCAAACACTCACCCTGGCTATATCCCTAATTTTAACCCTCGACCGAGCCCTGAACCTAACTATAAGCCCATCACATCCCCTAAAACTAACCCTAACCCTAACAATTACACAAACCATAACCCTTAACCTAAAACAAACACTAACCCTACCCCTAAACCTAACCTTGTCCTAATTCTGGCTTTCACCCTAACCCTAACTCTAACCTGAACACTGACCGTGCCTTTAACAGTAAACCTATCTCTAAACCTGAGCCTAACAATCATCTAAACCTAACACTAGACCTAGCCATAACTCTAACCCTAATACTAGCCCTAATCATAACCCTAGCTCTTATATTAGCCATAGCCTTAACCCTAGGCCTAAACCTAACACAAAACCTATATCTTATCCTAGGCCTTAACCTAGCCTTAGGCATAAACCAAACACAAACCGTAGCCAAAACCCTACCCTAATCCTCGCCTTAGTTTTAACCCTGGCTCAAAACCTAACCCTTACCCTAAACATAAACCTACACCTATCCCTAAATCTAACACTAAACCTAGCCCTAATCCTTACCTTAACTCTAGCACTAAACCTAGCTCTAAAGATACCCATTACCCTAAACATAACCCTACCTCTATTGATAACACTAGGCCTAACCCTAAACCTAAACCTAACCAAAAAACTAATCCTAGACCTAACCCTAAACCTCACCCTCACCATAGACCTAACCCTAGCTCAACCCTATCGCTTATCATAAACCTAACCATAACCATAGCCCTAACCATAAGCCTACACCTCAATCTAACTCTAACCATTAACCTAAACCTACATCTAATTGTATCCATTACCCTAACCCTAACACTACCCCTAAATATGACCATAGCCCTAATCCTAACTCTAGCCCTAACCATACTGTAATCTTATCCCTAAACCTAACCCTCGCCCTAGCCCTAAACCAAGCTCAAAACCCAACTCTTTCACTAAACATAAACCTAACCCTAACCCTGGATCTAACCCTAACCCTAACCCTAACTCAAGACTTATTTCTAACCATAAACCTAGCCCTAAGCTTAGCTCTAACCATATCCATTATCCTAACCATAACCCTGACCCTAATGCTAACTCTAGACCTATTGCTAACCCTAACCTTATCAATTACTCTAAACCTAAACTGAACCCTTAAAAAAACTTATCATTACCCTAACCCTGACCCTAAAGCTAATTAGAGCCCTAACCCTAAACCCTAACCTCAAACAAACTATAACCCTAAACCTAACCATTACACTAGACCTATCCATAAAACATTCTAAATCTATCCACAACTGCAACCTTAGACCTGACATTAGCACTAGCCCTAATCCTAGCTCTAACACTAACACGAACCCCAGGGCTTATCCTAGCCCTAAACCTAGACTTAATCCTAATCCTAACCCTAATCTTAGGCCTAACCCTAACACTAATCCTAGCCCTAATCTTAGCCCTAACCCTAGCCCTAAGCTTACCCCTAATTTATGCCTATCCCTAACCTTAGCCCTAACCCTAGCCCTAAGACTAACTCTAACTCTCACTCTTGCCCCATCCCTAGTTCTAAACCTATAACTTACTGGAACAATAGTCCTAGCCCTAACCCTAGCCCTATTCTTAGCCCTAGCCCTAACCTAGATCTAACTCTAACTCTAAATCTAACTTTAACCCTAAGCCTAAACCTAAACCTAAAACTAGCCTAACCTTAATGCTAATCCTAAAACTAGCCCTAATCCTAGCCCTAGCCCTAAAACAAATCCCAGATATAGCACTAAACCTAACCCTTAACTTAAACCAAACCCTAAGCCTAACCCTAAACTTAGCCCTATTCGAGTTTTAAGCTGAACCCAAAACTAACCCTGACACTGAATCCGACCATAACACTAACCCTACTTCTAAAGATCACCCTTGCCTAACCCTAAACCTAACACTAGACCTAGCCCCAACCTTAAACCTAAATTTAGCTTTAAATGTAACCCTGGTACTTACAGTAGCTGTAACCCTAACCCCAACACTAACTTAACACAAAACCTAGCCCTAATTCAAGACCTAAACCAAGCTTTAACCCTAACACTAACCCTAACCCTAGTCCTAATCAGAACCATAACCCTAGCCCTAACCCTAGCTCTAACCCTATCTATCGCCATAACTATAACCCTAACACTAATGTTTAACCTTAGGCCTAAACCTAACCCTATCCCTAATCCTAACCCTATCCATTACCCTCAAAAAAACCTAAACCCTAAACCTCACCTATCATTACCCTAACCCTAACATAACGCTAATTCAAGCCCTAAATTTAAACCATAGCCTATCCCAAACCCTAACCAAGGCCCTAACCCCAATAATACCCCTAGCTCTAAACCTGACCTAAAATTAAACATAACCCTTACACTACCTGTATCCATAAACATAACCATAATTCTACCTTTAACCATAACTCTAGACCTGATATTCGTCCTAGCCCTAATCCTAGCCCTACCCTAAAACAAATCCTAGCCCTCATCCTAACCCTAAAACCAGCCTTAATCATAACCCTAACCCTAACCATAGGCCTAACCCTAATTCTAACCCTCACCCAACTTCTAAACCTAGCTATAATGCCAATCCTTAACCTAAACTTAACCCTAACCCTAAACCTAATGCTAGGCCTAGGCTGAACAATAACCCTAGCCCTAATTCTAGTCCGAATTTAACCCTATCCCTAACCCTAACCCTAGCCCTAAGACTAACTTTAACTTTCACACTAGCCCTATCCCTAGTTCTAACCCTATCCATTACTGTAACTCTAACCCTAGCTCTAACCCTAGCCATAAACCTTGTGCTGTCCTTATTCCTAGCTGTAACCCTAGATCTATCCCTAACTCTAAATCTAACACTAACCCTAAGCCTAAACCTAACATAAACACTAGCCTTAACACTAAAGCTACTCGCCAAACTAGCCCTAACCCTGACCCTAGCAGTAAATCAAAACCAAGCAATAGCCCTAATACTAAACCTTAACTTAAACCAAATTCTAATACTAAACCTAGACCTAACCGTAGCCCTAATTCGAGTCCAACCTTAACCTGAATACTAACCCTGACTCTGACTCATATCCTAACACTCACCCTAGCTCTAAACACCATCCTAACCTTAAACCAAACACTTAGAGTAACCCTAGCCATAATTTGAGTCCTAACCTTAACCTTAAAACTAACCCTGACCCTGACTACTAACCTAACACTAACACTAATTCTAAATATCACCCTAACCTTAAACCTAATCCTATCACTAGAGGCCTAACTCCTAACCATAACCCTAAAATTAACCCTAATTGTAACTCTAGTTCTTACATTAGCTGTTACTCTAACCCAAGCCCTAATCCTAACACAAAAATTAACACTAATCTTAGCTCTAAACCTAGCTTTCACCCTAACCATAGCCCTAACCCTAGCTCTAACTCTATCCCTTACCTTAAGCCAAACCCTAACACTAATTCTAATCCTAATTCTAACCCTAATCCTTAACCTAACCCAAACCTTAATCCTATTACTAGTTCTAACTCTAGCCCTCATTCTAGCTCTAACCATAACCCAAACCCTAACCCTAACCCTGAACCTTATTCTGACCCTAACAATAATTTTAGGTCTAAACCTGAACCTAACCCTAAACCAAACTCTAACACTAGCCCTAGACCTAAACCTAATCCTAAATCTAGCCATAACTCTAGCCCTAGACCTAAAGAAAAACCTAGACCTTGCCCTAATAATAACCCTTAGCCTAAGCCAAACACTAACTCTTCCCCTAGACCTAATCCTAGTCCTAATTCTGGCTTTAATTCTAACCATAATCCTAATCTGAACACTGACCCTGACATTATCCCTAGCTCTAAACATCACCCTAACCCTGAAACTATACCTAGCACTAACATTAACCCTAAAAGTAGCCCTAACTATAACAAGTTCTTAATTTAGCCATAGCCCTAACCTATTGAAAAACCTAGCTCTAATCCAATCCCTACCCTATTTTTAACTCTAAAGCTAACCCTAACTCTAAGCATAGCCCTAACCCTAAGCCTAAGCCTAACCTTAGATCCAATCCTAAGCATAACACTAGCCCTAACCTTAGCTCTAACCTTTTTCATTACCCCAAGGATAACCCTAATGCTTATGCTAACCCTAGGCCAAACCCTAATCCTATGCCCATCCCTAACCCTATCCATTACCCTACAGCTAACTTGAACCCTAAACCTAAAACTATTGTTAAGCTATCACTAAACCTAATGTTAATTCAAGCCCTAAACATAAACCATAACCTAACCTTAACCCTAACCCTGACCCTAATAATACCCCTAGCTCTAAACCTGACCCTAACCATAAACATAACGCTTACAATAGACCTAGATATAAACCTAACCCTAATGCTATCCCTAACTCTAACCCTAAACCTGACATTAGCCCTAGCTCTAGTCCTAGTCCTAACCCTAACACAAACCTTAACCCACATCCTAGACATAATCCTCGCCTTCATCATAACCCTAACCCTAACCCTAATTCTAACCCTCACCCTATCCCTAAAACTAGGTATAAACACATCCCTTACCCTAAAGCTAACTCTAATCCAAACATTAATACTAAATCTAGCCCTAACCCTAGGCCTAACTCTAACATTAACACTTGCCCTAATCCCAGACTTAACTTAGCCCTATCCCTAACACTAAACATAACCCTAGCCCTAAGACTAACTATAACTCTTACCTTAGACCTATAGGGTAGTACTAAACTTTTTCCTTACCATTACCATAAAACTAGACCTAATCTTAGCCCTAACCCTAGCCCTAGCCCTAAAACAAAACCGAGTTATAGCCCTAAACTTAACCCTTAACCTAAACCAAACCCTAACCTTATACCTAGCCCTAACCCTATCCATAACCCTATCCCTAATTCTAGTCCTAACCTGAAAACTAACCCTGCCCCTGACTCTGAGCCTAACACTAAACCTAGCTCTAAAATCATTGTAACCTTAAATATAACCCTAACGATAGACCTAGCCTTAACCCTAACTTCATAACTAGTGCTAGTCATAACCTTACTTTGTGCATTAGCCATGGTCCTAACCCTAGCCCTAACCTAACCCAAATCCTAGCCTTAATCAGAGTCCTTATCCTAGCTTTAACCCTTAACTTAAACCCAACACTAACCCAAACAAAATCCCTAATTCTATACATAACCCTAGCCCTAAACTTAGGTCTAACTCTATCCAATACCCTAATGATAACCCTAACCGTTGTGCTAAACATAGGCCTAACCCTAACCTAACCCATTACACTAAACCACAACTAAACCTTAAACCTAACCCTGCCATTACCCTAACCCTAAATCTAATGCTGATTTGATTCCTACACTTAAACCCTAACCTAACCCAAACCCGAAACTTGATTCTGACCCTAATAATATCCTTAGCTTTAAGACTGACCATTACACTAAACCTAACCCTTACACTGGACCAAGACATAAAACTAACACTAAATGTATCCCTAATTGTAACCCTAGACCTGACATTAGACCTAGACCTAATACTAGCCCTTAACCTTATACAAACACTAGCCCTCAACCTAGCCCTAAACCCTAGCCTTTATCATAACCTTAACCCTAACCCTGGCCCTAACCCTAATACTAACCCTCGCCAAGCCCTCAATCTTGCTATAACCCATTCCTTTAAACTAAATGTAACCTTAACTCTAACCCTAAACCTAGGCCTAAACCTAACACTAACCCTAGCCCTAATTTAGCCCTATCCCTAACTATAACCCTAAACCTAGCCATAAGATGAACTCTCTCACACTAGCCCTATCACTAGTTCTAACCCTATTCCTTACCATAAACATAACCCTAGCCCTAACAATTATCCTAACCCTTGCCCTATCCTTAACCCTAGCACTAACCATAGATCAACACCTATCTCTAAATCTAACCCTAATCTGAAGCCTAAGCCTAACCCATACACTATCCCTAAGCCTAAAACTAATCTTAAAACTAGCCCTAACCCTGGCCATAGCCTAAATAAAACTGAGCCATAACTCTAACACTAATCCTTAAACTAAACGAAACCCTAACCATACACCTACCCCTAACCCTAGACCTAATTAGAGTTTTAAGCCGAACCCTAAAACTAACTCTGACCCTGACTCTGACACTAATATTAACCCCAGATCTAAACATCACCCTGACCTTAAACCTAACCCTAACACTCAACCTAGCCCTAACCTTAATCCTAAAATCAGCCCCAAATGTAACTCTAGTACTAACATTAGCCATAACCTTAACCATAGCACTAAATTAACCTGAATCCTAGCCATAATCTGAGCCCTATCCTGAGCTTTAAACCTAAACCAAGCCCCAATCATAACCCTAGCCCTAATCATAACCATAACCCTAGCCCCAACCCTAGTTTAACCCTATCCATTACCATAAACATAACCCCAACCCTAATGCTAACCCTAGGTCTGAACCTAAAGCTATCTCTAATCTTATTTTTATCCATAACCCTAAACCTAACCTGGGCCCAAATACTAACCCTATCATTACTCTAACCCTAACCCTAACGCTAATTCAATCCCTAACTTTAGACCTTAACCTATTCCAAACCTTAACCCAGACCTTGTCCATAAAAATACCCCTAGCCCTAATCCTGACCCTACCCCTAAATCTAACCCTTACACTAGACGTAGCCATAATCCTAAACATAAAATTATCTTTAAACCTAATTTGAGACCTGAAATTAGCCATACCCCAAAACTTAGCCCTAACCCTAAAACAAACATTAGCCCTCATCCCAGCACTAAACCTAGCCTTAATCATAACCATAACTGTAACCCAAGCTCCAACCCAATTCTTAATATCACCCTACCTCTAAACCTAGCTATAGCATTCTCTCTTTACTTAAACTTAATACTAACTCAGACCCTACTATATATTTAAGCTGAACAGTAACCATAGACCTAATCCTAGCCCTAATTTATCCATTTCCCTAACCCAAGCCCTAAGACTAACTCTAACTCACACCAGCTCTATCCCTAGTTCTAATCCTATTACATACTATAATTTGACCCTAGACCTAACACTTGCCCTATCCTCAGTCCTAACCCTAAACCTAGATATAACCCTAAATCTAAATCTAACCCTGAAGCTAAGCTTAAGCCTAACACTAACACTAGCCCTAACCATAACACTAATCATAAAATTAGCACTAACCCTAACCCTAGCAGTAATACAAAACCAAGCAATAGCCCTAAACATAAACATAAACTTAAGACACAGTAATGCTACATCTAGACCTAACCCTAGCCCTAAATTCGACTCCTAAACCTAACCTTAAAAGTAACCCTGACACAGACTCGTATCCTAATGCTTACCTAGCTCTAGACCCCATCCTAACCTTAAACAAAAGCCTAACAGTAACTCTATCGCTATTTCGAGTCCTAACCCTAACCCTGATCATGACTCATATCCTAAAACTAACCCTAGCTCTAAATATCACCCTAACCTTAAACCTAACCCTAACACTAGACCTACCCCTAACCCTAATCCTAAAACTAACCCTAATTGTAACCATAGTTCTAACATTAGCCAATGCCCCAACCCTAGCCCTAACCCTACAACAAATCAAGCCATAATCCAAGCTCTAAACCTAGCTTTAACCCTAACGCTAACTCTAACCCTAACCCTACCTCTAACCTTATTCCTTACCCAAAATAAAACCCTAACCCTCATGGTAACCCTAGACCTATCCCTAATCCTTAGGCTAACCAAAATACTAAGCCCATTAATAGTTCTAAATCTAGCCCTCATTTTAGCTCTAATCCTATCCCAAACTCTAATGCTAACCCTGACCATTATTCTGACCCTAACATTAAACTTAGGTCTAAACCTGACCCTAACCTTAGACCAAACTCTAACACTGGCACTACCAATAAACTTATTCCTAAACCTAACTCTACCACTAGCCTTAGACCTAAATCTAATTCTAAATCTAGCCTTAGCCCTAGACCTAAACAAAAATCTAGTCCTAGCCCTAACAATAACCCTTACCCTAACCAAAACACTACCCCTACCCCTAGACCTAAACCTAGTCCTAATTCTGGCTATAACCCTAACTCTAACTCTAACTCTAACCTGAACACTGACCAGCCTTTAACATTA
Source organism: Marmota flaviventris (assembly GCF_047511675.1). Classification (NCBI taxonomy): domain Eukaryota; kingdom Metazoa; phylum Chordata; class Mammalia; order Rodentia; family Sciuridae; genus Marmota; species Marmota flaviventris. The sequence goes on along the minus strand of NW_027287794.1, from coordinate 27,120 downwards.
ACCCTACCTCTAATCCTGACCCTAACCGAAAATATAAACCTAACATTAGACCTAGCCATACCTTTAACCCTAAAACTAGCCCTACTCATATCCCTAGTTCTTACATTACCCACAGCCCTAACCCTAGGCCTAAACCCAACACAAAACCTAGAGCTAATCCTAGGCCTTAACCTAGCCCTAAGCATAACCCTAACCCTAACCCTAGCCCTAGTCCTAACTTAACCCTAGGCTTAGTCCCAACCCTAGCTCAAAGCCTCACACTTACCATAAATATAAACCTAGAAATATCCATAAATCTAACCCTAATCCTAGCCCTAATTCTAACCTTAACCCTAGCCCTAACCCTGACTCTAAATCTTCAAAATACACTAAACCTAACCCTAAACCTATTGGTAACCCTAGCCTTAACCCTAACCATAACCCTAACCCTAACCAGAAAACTAAACCTAGACCTAACCCTAAACCTAACACTCGCTATAACCCTAACCCTAGCTCAAAACCTAACCCTTACCATAAACCTAAACATAACCATAGCCCTAACCTTAACCCTAGACTTAAATCTAACCCTAACCCTAACCCTAAACCTAAATCTAACCATATCCATTACACTAAACCTAACCCTAACCCTAATGATAATCCTAGCCCTAACTCTAACTCTAACCCTAAAATTAGTAATTCTATTCCAATGCTGAAGCATTCAGAAACATATTTATCTGAAAGTACTGTTTGAGACAACAGGGAAATATACATGTACTGAACTACCTCCCCAAATTATTTGGTCAGATTTCTTTGATACTGCACAAGATTCATCTGTTAGCTTGCCCCACTAGGCACACTTAATTTGGGACTTCTATGATAAAACGTTCTCTAAACAGATTAGGGTTTGTTTTAGGTTTAGAGTAAGGGCTAGGTTTAAACCTAGTGTTAGGTTTAGAGTCATGTATCTTTGATACTGGGCAGGATTCATATTTTACCTAGCCTCACAATGTTCTCTGGTTTGGGCCTTCTTGGTTCAATGGTTTGCTGTCAGGAACAGTTTGTATTTTAAGGTTTCACTTAATTTTGAACTATTTTGTTGAAGAGAAATGGAGCATGAAATCAAACAGGGTTGGTGCTAGCTGATTGAAACTGCACACAATCAATTCTCTGTGGGCACTCTCTGGTTTGTTCCTTGTTGCTCTCAGGTGAAACATGCAAAGCAACTTTATTTCAGAGCACTTTTGGAGAAATAAAGGAAATATGCATATACTGAAACATTTCCCCCAATTATTTGCTCAGATTTCTTTTATATTGTGAAGGATTCATCAGTTAGCTTGCCCCACTAGGCTCCATTAGTTTGGGACTTCTATGATCAAAGGTTCTCTAAACAGGCTAGGGTGAGCTGTAGGGTTAGGATTAAGGATAGATCTAGTGTTAGGTTTACAGTACTTTTGTTCAAATTTCTTTGATACTAGGCAGGATTTATCTTTTACCTAGTCTTACTATCTTATCCTGGTTTGGGCCTCCTAGGTTCACTGGTTTGCTGTCAGTATTTCAGTTTTTTTTTTTTTTTTTTTTTTTTTTTTTTAGATTTCACTTCATTTTGACCTATATGGGTAAGTGGAAATGGAGCTGGAAATCAAACAAGGTTTTGGCTAGCTGCTTGAAACTTCACACTCTCAATCAGTTCTCTGTGAGGACACTCTGGTTTTATCCTTGTGAAAGTATCCCAAAGTTGAGGCATGCAAAAATAACACTATGCGAGGGCATTTTAGGAGACAACAGGAAAACATGCATATACTGAACTACTTCCCCCAATCATTTGGTCAGATTTCTTTCATACTGAGCAGGGTTCATCTGTTAGCTTGCCCCACTAGGCTCCTTATCTTTGAGACTTCTATGATCAAAGGTACTCTAAACAGGTTAGGTTACAGTTAGGTCTAGTGTTAGGGTTAGAATTTGTCTTGTTCAAATTTCTTTGATACTGGGCAGGATACATTTTTACCTAGCCGCCTTATTATGTTCCCCAGATTTCGGCCTTCTCAGTTCAATTCTTTGCTGACAGGAACAATTTGTATTTTATGGATTCACTTCATTTTGATCTACATGGGTAAATGGACATGGAGCTGGAAATCAAACAAGGTTGGTGCTAACTGCTTAAAACTTCACACAATCAGTTCTCTGTGGGCACTCTCTGGTTTGTTCCTTGTGAAATGAATAATAAGCTGAAGCATGCAATACGAATTTATCTGAGAACACTTTAGGAGAAAACAGGGAAATATGCATGTACAGAAATAACTAACCCAATTATTTTGTCAGATTTCTTTGAAACTGCCCATGATTCATCTGTAAGCTTGCCCCAAAAGACTCCCCAATTTCGAAACTTCTATGATCAAATTTTCTCTAAAGATTAGTTTTAGGGTTAGAATTAGTGTTAGGACTAGGTTTAGACAAGGTGTTAGGGTTAGAGTTAGTTTTTTTTTTTTTTTTTTTTTTTTTTTTTAATTTCTATGATACTAGGCAGGATTCACCTTTTTTCCTATTTTGACTATACTCCAAATGTTTGGGCCTCCTACATAAAAGCGTTTTCTCTCAGGAACAGTTTCAATTTTCGTTTCTCTTCTTTTTGCCCTATAGGGGTGAATGAAAATGAAGCTGGAAATCAAACAGGGTTTGTGCTAGCTACTTGAAACTTCACACACTCAATCAGTTCTCAGTGAATATTCTCTGGTTTGTTTCCTGTGAAGTATCCCTAAGCTGAAGTAAAAAGAAGCAGCTTTATCTCTGAGTGCTTTAGGAGCAAGCAAAATGCACATGTACTGAAAGAGCTTTGAAATTTTATTGGTCAGTTTACTTTGATACTGTACAGGATTCATCATTGACCAACCTTAGTAGGCTCCCCAAGTTTGGGCCATCAAGGTTCAATGATTCAGTGTCAGGAAAGTTTGAATTTTTAGTTTTCACTACATTATGGCCTATAGGTGTGAATGGAAATGGAGCTGGCAATCAAACAGGGTTGGTGCTAGCTGCCTGAAACTACACACACTCAATCACTTTGCTCTTGGCATGCTCTGTTTTTTTTTTTTTTTTTTTTTTTTTTTTTTTTTTTTTTTTTTTTTTTTTTTTTTTTTTTTTTTTTGTCTTGTGAAAGTATCTTAAGCTGAAGAATGAAAAAACAATTTATCCAAGAGCACATTAGGAGAAAACAGGGTAAATAGGCATGTACTGAAACACCTTCCCCAAATATTGGTCAGAATTTTTGATACTGGGCAGGATTCATCTGTTACCTTGCCCTAGTAGGCACCCCAAGTTTGGGACTTTTATGATCAAGCTCTATAAACAGGAAAGGCTTAGTTTTCAGATTATGGTTAGGGCTAGGGTTAGAACTAATGTTCGGGTTAGAGTTAGTTTTGTTCAAATTTCTTTGATACCGGTCAGGATTCATCTTTTACCTAGCATTACCATGTTTCCCAGGTTGGGCCTTCTCAGTTCAAGGTTTGCTCTCAGGAACAGTTTATTTTTTCAGGTTTCACTCATCTTGACTTCTATGCGTTAGGGTTAGGGTTAGGCCTATGGCTCTGTTTTCTTTTACAGCTAGGGATAGGGTTAGGGCTAGATTTTGAATTAGTGTTAGGGTTAGGGCTAGTGTTAGGGTGAGGTGTAGGCTTAGGGTTAGGGTTATATTTAGAGTTAGGGTTAGATCTAGGGTTAAGGTTAGGGTTAGGGTGAGTGTTACGGTAACGGAAATGTTAGAACTAGGGAAATGGCTAGGACGAGAGTTAGATATAGATTTAGGACTACGCTTAGGCTTAGTGTTAGGGTTAAAGCTAAAATAGTGCTAGGATGAGGGCACTAAGGTTAGTGTTAGGGATATGCCTAGGGGTAGGGCTAGGTGTAGGATTAGCCTTGGAGTTAGGATTAAGTTAGGGGAATGGGTGGGGTTATAGCTAGCTTTAGGGCTAGGGTGAGGGTTAGAATTAGGATTAGGGCTGGGAATGGTGTTTAGGTTAGGATTAAGGTGAGTTTTCGGGCTATGGTTTCTTTTAGGTTAAAGGCTAGAACTAGGCTAGGGCTAATGTCAAGTCTAGAGTTATGATTAAGGATAGTTTTAGGGTTAGGTTATTGCTAGGTCTAGTGTCAGAGCTATGTTTTGGGTAAGGGTCAGATTTAGAGTTAGGGGTATTATTAGGGTTAGGGTCAGGGTTAGCATTTGGTTTTGGTCAAAGTTTAGGTTTAGGGCTTGAATTAGTGTTAGGTTTAGGCTTAGGGTTAGGGTAATGGATAGGGTTAGGTTTATGTTTCAGTTAAGCTTTAGGGTCATGGATGGGTCAGGTTTAGCAATAGGATTAAGGTTAGCATTAGGTTAGGGTTATGTTTAATATAATGAATAGATTTAGAGCTAGGGTTAGGGCTAGGTTATGCTTTGGATTAAGTCTAAAATTAGAGTTAGGTTTAGGGATAGAGCTAGGGTTTGGTTCACGGTAAGTGTTAGGTTTAGAGCTAGGGTTATGGTTAGGTTAGGGTAAGGGTTAGTGTTTGAACTAGGGTAATTGCTAGGGCGAGGGCTAGGTTTACGTTCATGTCTAGGAATATGTTTATGGTTAGGTTTTGGTTTAGGGTTTGGGTTATGGCTAGAGTATTCATTAAAATTAGGGTTAGTTTTAGGGTAATGGATAATGTTAGATTTAGGGTTAGGGTTACGGTTAGTTTATGATTTAGGGCTAGTCTTAGGATTAGGTTTAGTGTAAGGCTTAATGTTTCTGCTAGGGCTAGGGCTATGGTGAGGTTTAAGTTTATGGTTAGGTCTTGGGATACGTTTATGTTTAGGGTTAGATTTAGTGTTAGGGATAGGGTTATAATTAGGGTTAGGTTTAGGGTTAGGTTAATTGACAGGGTTAGAACTAAAGTTTGAGCTAGGATTAAGGTTAGATTAAGAGCTAGGGTTAGGGTTATGGTTTAGTATAGGGCTAGGTTTTTTTTTTTTTTTTTTTTTAGGGTAAGGGTTTGGCTTTGAGCTAGGGTTAGGTCTAAGGCAAGTGTTAGTGTTAGGGCTAGGGTTAGGGTTATGGTTATGCTTAGGGCTAAGTTTAGGCCTAGGATTATGGCTAGGTTTTGTGTTAGGTTTAGGGCTCCGGTTCGGATTATGGTTAGGGTTAGGGCTACTGTTAGGGTTAAGATTAGGGTTAAAATATTGTTAGCACTAGGGTTATGTTTAGGGCTAGTATTAGGGTTAGGGTTATGGCTAGGTCTAGTATTAGGACTAGGTTTTGGGTTAAGGTCAGATTTAAAGATAGGTTAATGTTAGGGACAGGGTCAGTGTTCCGGATAGGATAAGGGTTAGGGTTAGAGCCAAAATTAGGACTAGTGTTAGGTCTAGGGGTAGGGTAAGTGTTTAGTTTAGGTTAAGGGTTATTGTTAGGGCTAGAGCTAGGGTTTTGTTTAGGTCTAGGGCTAGAATTATAGCTATATTTAGGATTAGTTTTGGGTCTAGATCTAGTGTTGTGGTCCAGTATAGGAATAGGCTTACTGGTAGGGCTATTGTTAGGGTTTGGTTTAGGGTTAGAGTCAGGTTTAGACCTAGGGTTACTGTTAGGATCAGAATAAGGGTCAAGGTTAGGGTTAGAACTAGAATGAGGGCTAGGGTTAGGACTAGTGATACTGTTAGTGTTTAAGTTAGGCTTTGGATTAGGGTGAGGACTAGGGTTAGCATTTGGTTTAGAGTTTGTCTTAGGGTAAGGGATAAGGTTAGAGCTAGGGATAGGGCTCGTTTTAGGGTTAGGGTTATGTCTAGTTAGGGTTAAGATTAGGGTTTAAGCTAGGGTTAGGTTTAGAATTAGGGGTAGAATTTGTGTTAGGGTTAGGGCTAGTGTTATGGCAATGACTAATGTATGAACTGGGGTTAAGATTAGGGCTAGTTTTAGGGTTAGGGTTAAGGAAAGTTCTTGTGTTAGGGTTAATTTAAGGTTAGGGTGATGTTTAGAGCTAGGATTAGTGTTAGGATCAGGTCAGGGTCAGAGTTATTTTTAGAGTTAGGTTTAGGGCTAGGTGTAGGTTTATGGTTTGGTTTAGGTTAAGGGTTAGGGTTATGGATATGGCTTGGTTTTAAGGCTAGGGCTAGGGTTAAGGCGAGTTTTAGGATTAGCATTATTGTTTTGGCTAGTGTTAGGGTTTGGTTTAGGATTATGGTTATGATTAAATTTAGAGTTAGGTTTAAATTTAGAGTTAGTTTTAGATCCAGGGTTGTGCTAGGGCTAAGGATAGAAGTAGGGCTAGGGCTTGGGCAAAAGTTAGAGTTATTCTTAAGGCTAAGTTTAGGGTTAGGATAGGACTAAATTAGGGTTAGTGCTAGGCTTAGTGTTAGGGTTAGGCCTAGGGTTAGGGCAAGGTTTATGGTTGGGTTTAAGATTATGGGTAGGTTTAGGGTGATTGTTAGGTTTAGGGTAAGGGATGGGGTTATAGCTAGGTTTAGGGCTATGTTGAGTATTAGAATTAGGGTTAACCTGGGGTTATGTTTCGGGTTAGGATTAAGGCTAGGTCAAGAGCTAGGGCTAATTTCAGGTCCAGTTTTACAGTTAAAGATAGTTTAGGGTTAGTTTAGATGTAGTGTAAGGGTTAGGATTAGAGTTTTGGTCATGTATTTAGAGCTAATGGTATTGTTTGGGTCAGGGTGGTGATTAGTGTTTGGCATAGGTTAAGGTTTAATTTTAGGGCTCGAATTAGCATAGGTTTAGGATTAGGGAAAGGATATAGTTAGGTTTAGGTTTCAAGTTAGGTTTAGAGTAATGGATAGGGTTAGGATTAGGGATATGGTAATGTTTAGGCCTAGGATTAGCATTAGCATTAGGATTATGGTTAGGGTAATGGATAGTGTTAGAGCTAGGGTTAGAGCTAAGGTTATGGTTATTCTTAGTGCTAGATTTAAGGTTACGGTTAGGGTTAAAGCTCTGTTTAGGGCTCAGATTAGGCTAGGTTTTGGGTTAAGTTAGGGCTAGGGTTAGGGTTATGGCTAATGTAAGTACTAGGGTTACAATTAGGGCTAGTTTTAGGGTTAGGGTTAGGGTTAGGTCTAGGTCTAGTGTTATGTTTAGGGTCACGTTTAAAGCTAGGGTTAGTGTTTGCATCAGAATCAGGGTTAGGGCTAATTTTAGGGTTCTGCTTAAAAGTAGAATTAGGGCTAGGTTTAGAGCTAGGTGTAGGGTTAAGGTTTGGTTTTGGTTACGGGTTAGGGTTAGGAATACGGCTCGGTTTGTATTAGGGCTAGGCCTAGAATTAGGGCTAGTTTTAGGAGTAGCATTAGGTTTAGGTTTAGGGTTAGGGTTAGTGTTATATTTAGGCTTAGGCTTTGCATTAGAGTTAGATTTAGAGTTAAGGTTAGATTCAAGGTTAGGGCTAGGGCTAAGGAAATGGAGAGGGTTAGGCCTAGGATTAGAGCAAGGTTTGTAATTCCAGTAAGGGATAGCATAAGAACTAGTTTTAGGTCTAGGGAGAGAGTTAGATTTAGTTTTAGGGCTAGGGTTGCGGTTAGGGTTAGGGATAGGGTTGAGTTAGGTCTAAGATTAGGGATAGGGTTGGTTTTAAGTTAGGCCTAGGTTTAAGGTTAGGGTTATGATTAAGGCTATGCTTAGTGCTAATATGGGCTAGGGTTTGTGTTCAGGTTAAGGTTAGGAAAATATCTAGAGCTAATGTCAGGTCTAGTGTTATTGTTATAGATAGTTTTAGGGATAGGTTTTGGCTAGGTATAATGTAAGGATTGAGTTTAGTGTAAGGGTCAGGTTAGAGCTAGGTGAATTATAAGGGTCAGGGTCATGGTCATGGTTAGGGTTTCTTTTAGGTTTGATTTAGGGTTAGGGCTCAAATTAGCCCTAGGGTTACGGTTAGGGTAATGATAGGGTTAGATTTAGAGTGAAGGTTAGGTTTAGGGTAATTGATAGGGTAGGGTTAGTGATAGGCTTAGGGTTAGGCCTAGGGTTAGCATTAGGGAAAGGGTTATGTTTAGGGTAATGGATACAGTTAGAGTTAATTTTAGGGCTAGGGTTCTGGTTAGGATTAGGTCTTGAGATAGGGTTAGACCTAGAATTAGCATTAGGGTATGAGTTATGATTAGGGTAATGGGTACAGTTAGAGTTAATTTCATAGCTAGACTAATGGTTAGGATTAGGTCTTGAGTTAGTGTTAGGGTGTGGGTTAGAACTACGGTTAGAGTTAGTGTTATGTTTAGTGTAAGAGTTAGGTTCTGAGCTATGATTAGTGTTAGAGCAAGTGTTAGGTTCAGGGTTATGTTTAGGGATAGGATTATGGTAGGTTTAGGATTAGAGTTAGGGTTAGGGGAATGGTTATAATTAAGTTTAGGGTTTGGGTTATTGTAATAAATACGGTTAGATGTAGGTTTAGGTTTAGGGACAGGGCTAGATTTAAGTTTAGGGTTAAAGTTAGGTCTATGGTTATGTTTAGGTTTATGGTAAGGATTAGGGTTTGATCTATGGTTCGGGCTATAGTGAGTATTAGTTTAGGGTTAGGTCTAGGGTTAGTTTTCTGCTTAGGTTTTAGGATTATGGTTAGGGTTGAGGCTAGGGTTACATTTAGGGTTAGGGTTAGGGTAATAGGTAGGTTTAGAGCTAGTGTTAGGGCTAGGGTTACAGTTAGAATTAGGACTAGATTTAGGGTTAGATTCAGGGATAGTTCTAGGTTTATTTTTATAGTAAGGGCTAGGTTTTGAGCTATGGTTAGGACTAAGGTTAGGGCTATGGTTAGGTTAGGGTTATGCTTAGGGCTAGGTTAAGGCCTAGGATTAGCTCTAGGTTTTGTGTTAGGTTTAGGCCTAGGGTTAAAGCTGTGGGTAATGTAAGAGCTAGGATTATGATTAGGGATAGTTTTAGGGTTAGGGTTATGCCAATATCTAGCGTTAGGTTTAGATTTTCAGTTAAGGTCAGGTTTAGAAGTAGGTCTACGGTTAAAGGAAGAGTCAGTGTTTGGGTTAGAGTTCAAGTTAGGGTTACAGCCAGAATAGGAGTAGGTTTATATCTAGAGATAATGTAGTGTTTCGTTAGGATAAGGGTTATTGTTAGGCCTAGGACTAGGTTTTTGTTTAGTTCTAAAGCTAGATAAAAGGCTACATTTAGGATTAGGTTTGAGTCAAGGTCTAGTGTTAGGTTTTAGTCTAGTGTTAGGGTCAGGTTTAGAACTAGGGTTTGTGTTAGGTTCAGTATAAGTGTCAGGGTTAGCGTTCAAATTTGTGATAGGATTAGAGCTAGAATAAGGGCTAGGGTCAAGACTACTAATAAGGTTAGGATTTTGGTTAGCCTAAGGACTAGGGATAGGTCTAGGTTAACCATTAGTATTAAGGTTTCACTTAGGGTAAGGGATAGGTTTATAACTAGGTTTAGGGCTAAACTTAGGGTTAAAGTTAGGTTTAGGGTTCAGATTAGGGCTAGTTTTGTGTTAGAGTTAGGACTAGGGTTAGGGCAATCACTAATATAAGAACTAGGGTTACAATTAGGGTTAGTTTTAGGTTTAGGGGTAGGGGTAGGCATAGTTTTAGTATTAGGGTTAAGTTTAAGTTTAGCGTGATATTTAGAGCTAGGGTTAGTTTTAGGATATGAGTCAGGGTCAGGGTTAGGTTTAGGACTCAAATAAGGGCTAGGGTCACTTTTAAGTGTAGGTTTAAGTTTAGGATGGTGTTTCAAGCTAGGGTGAGTTTAGCATATGAGTCAGTGTCAGGTATACTTTTAAGATTATGTTTAGGACTCAAATTAAGTCTATGGTTAGGTCTAAGTGTAGTGTTAGGGTTTGGTTTATGTTAGATTTAGGGTTGGGACTATTGCTCATTTTTGTTTTACTGCTAGTGGTAGGGTTAGGGCTAGTTTTATGAATAGAGTTAGGGTTCGGGTTAGGGTTAGTTTTAGGGATAGGGCTTAATTAGGGCTTTGAGGAGGTCTATGGTTAATGTTCATTTTAAGCATAGAATTAGGGTTAGATGTAGGATTTAGTTTAGGGTAAGGGATGGTGTTACGCTAGTTTTAGAGGTAGGGTGATGTTTAGAATAAGGGTTAGGATTAGGGTTATGATTAAGGCTAGGTTTAGGGCTAGGATCAGGGCTAGGGTTTGTTTTAGGGTTAGGGCTAGGATTAGGAGTATGGCTAATTTCAAGTCTAGGATTATGTTTAAAGATAGTTTTAGGGTTAGGATTATTGGTACATCTAGTGAAGGTTTAGGTTTAGGGTTAGGGTCAGGTTTAGGGCTAGGGGTATTATTAAGGTGAAGGTCTAGGTTAGGGATTGGAATAGGTTCAGGCTTAAAGTTAGGGATTCAATTAGCATTAGGCAGGGTTAGGGTAATGATAGGTTTTTACTTATGTTTCATGTTAGATTTACGGTAATTGATAGTGTTAGGTTTAGCGATAGTGTTTGTGTTAGGCCTAGGGTTAGCATTAGGGTAAGGGTAATGGTTAGGAAAATGGATAGGGTTAGAGCTAAGTTTAGGGCTAGGGTTATAGTTAGGAATAGGTCTTGAGTTAGGGTTAGGGTTAGGGTTAGAACTAGGGTTAGTGTTAGGGTTACGTTTATCATAAGGGTTAGGTTTTGACCTAGGTTTAGGGCTAGGGCGAGGGTTAGGTTTAGAGTTAGGTCTAGGGATAAGATTAGAGTATGGGTAAGGTTAGGGTTAGAGTAATGGATATGGTTAGATATAGGCACAGGGTTATGGTTAGTTTTAAATTGAGGTTTAGGTTTAGGTTTAGGGCTATGGTTATGTTTAGGTTTATGGTAAGGGTTAGGGTTTGAGCTATAGTTAGGTCTATGATGTGTGTGAGGTTTAGGGTTAGGTCTAATGTTAGTTTTCTGCTTAGGTTTAGGGTTAGGGTTAGGCCTAGGGTTATCAATAGGTTTAGGATTAGTTTTAGGGTAATGGGTAGGTTTAGAGCTAGGTTTAGGGCTAGAGTTGAGTTTAGGATTAGGGATAGTGTTAGGGGTATATTTAGGGCTAGGTATAGGTTTATGTTTAGGATAAGAGTTAGGCTTTGATCTATGGTTAGGCCTAATCAAGTGTTAGGTTAGGGTTAGGGTTATGCTTAGGCCAAGGATTAGCTCTAGGTTTTGTGTTAGGTTTAGGCCTAGGGTTAGGTCTGTGGGAAATATAAGAGCTGGGTTATGATTAGGGCTAGTTTTAGGGTTAGGATTTTGGCTAGGTCTAGTGTTAGGTTGAGATTTTTGTTAGGGTCAGGTTTAGAGGTAGGTTTACTCTTAAAGGCAGGTTCAGTGTTTGGGTTAGAGTTAGAATTAGGTTTACAGCCAGAAATAGAACTAGGTTTAAGTCTATGGGTAGGGTTAATATTTGTGTTAGGTTAAGGGTTATTTTAAGGGCTAGGGATAGGTTTTGTTTAGGTCTAGGGCTAGATTTAAGGCTCAATTTAGTATTTGGTTTATGTCTAGGGTTAGTGTTAGGGTTTGGTCTAGGGATAGGGCCATGTTTAGACCTAGGATTACTGTTAGGGTGAAAAAAAATGGTCAGGGTTAACATTAGGGTTTGGAATAGGGTTAGAGATAGAGTGAGGGTAGGGTTATGACTATTAATAGAGTTAGGGTTTTGGTTAGCTTAAGGATTAGGGATAGGTCTAGGGTTACCATTAGGGTTAGGGTTTCACTTTGGGTAACGGATAGGCTAAGAGCTAGGGTTAGGGCTAGTGTTAGGGTTAGGGTGAGGGTTAAATCTAGGGTTAGGGCTCAGATTAGGGCTAATTTTGGGGTTAGGGTTAGGGCTAATGTTATGGCAATGAATAATATAAGGACTAGGGTTACAATTAGGTTTAGGGGTAGGTGTAGGTCTAGTGTTAGGGTTAGGTTTAATGTTAGGGTGATATTTATAGATAGGTTAGTATTAGGATATGATTCAGAGACAGTGTTAGTTTTAGGTCTCAAATAAGGGCTAGGATTACTCTTAGGGTTCCGTTTAAGTTTAGGGTGTTCTTTAGAGCTAGGGTGACTGTTAGGGTATGAATCAGCATCAAGGTTAGTTTTATGTTTAGGGTTATGATTTAATTTAAGGCTAGGGTTACTGTTAGGGTTTCGGTTTAAGTTTAGGATGGTGTTTAGACCTAGGGTGAGTGTTAGGATATGATTCAGGGTCAGGGTTAGATTAAGGTTATTGTAAGGACTCGAATTAGGGCTTGGGTTTGATCTAGGTGTAGTGTTAGGGTTTGGATTATGTTAAGGTTTAAGGTTAGGAATATTGCTCAGTTTTGGTGGAAACAACATCTTTTTTATAATTATATTTTTATTGTTGCTGAGGATCAAACCCAGCACCCCACACATGCCAGGTGAATGCACTACCACTTGAGTCATATCCTCAGCCTCTATTGCTCAGTTTTGTTTTAGTCCTAGGTTATATGATTAGCGGTGGGGTCAGGGCTAGTGTTTGTGTTAGGCTTAGGCTGAGGGTTATGTTAAGACTTGGAGTTAGGGTTAGATCTAGGGTTAGGGTTATGGTAAATGATAAAGATAGAACTAGGGATAAGGCTAGGGCGAGAGTTAGAGTTAGTCTTAGGGCTAGGGTTATGGTTAGTTTTAGGGATAGAGCTAAATCAGGGCAATGTTTAGAGCTAGGGTTATTGTTCAGCTTACTCCTAGCACTAGGACTCGGTTTAGGGTTTAGGGTAAGGGATGTATTATAGCTAGGTTTAGAGGTACAGTGAGGGTTATTATTAGGATTAGGGCTAGGTTTAGGGTTATAGTTTAGATTAAGGCTAGGTTTTAGGGCTAGGATGAGGGCTAGGTTTTGTTGTAGTGTTAGGTCTAGAATTAGGGCTAGGGATAATGTCAGGTCTAGTGTTACATTTAGGAGTAGATTTGTAATTAGGTCTATGTCTTAGTCTACTGTAAGTGTTAAGTTTAAGGTAAGGGTCAGTTTTAGATCTAGGGGTATTTTTAGGTTCAGGGGCAGGGTTACGGTTTGTATTAGGTTAAGATTTAGGGATAAGGCTCAAATAAGCATTAGGGTTAGAGTTAGGTTTAGGGTAATGAATATGGTTAGGTTTAGGGTTCAGGGTAGGTTTAGGTAATGGAGAGATTTAGGGTATGCGATAGGGTTAGGGTTCGGCCTAGGGTTAGCATTAGGATTCGGGTTATCATAAGGGTAATGTATAGGGTTAGGGTTAGAGTTAGGGTTAAGGTTAGAAATAGTGTTAGGGTTATTATTAGGGATAAGGCTAGGGTTAGATTTAGGCCAAATGTTAGGCTTTGAGCTATGCTTAGGTCTAAGGTGAGGGTTAGGCTTAGGGTTAGGGCTAGGTTTAGGGTTAGGGTTATGCTTAGGGTGGGTTTAGGCCTTGATTTAGAGCTAGGTTTTGTGTTAGGTTTAGGTCTAGCTTTAGTGCTATGGGTAATGTAAGATCTAGGGTTATAATTAGGGATATTTTTAGGGTTAGGGTTATGGTTAGGTCTAGTGTTAGGTTTAGATTTTGGTTTAGAGTCAGTTTTAGAGCTAGGTTTAGTGTTAGTGTCAGGGTCAGTGTTCTGATTAGAGTTAGGGTGAAAACCAGAATCAGGAGTAGCGTTATGTCTAGAGGTAGTGTTATTGTTTGGTTTAAGTTAAGTGTTATTGTTAGGGCTAGGACTAAGTTTTTGTTTAGGTCTAGGGCTAGAGTTATCAGTAGATTTAGGATTAGGTTTAGGTCTAGGGGTAGTGATAGGGTTAGGTTGAGTTAAAATTTACTGGTAGGGCTAGTTTCAGGGTTTAGTTTAGAGTTAGGGTCAGGTTTAGACCTATAATTAGTGTCATGGTCAGAATAAGGGTGAAGATTAGGTTTAGGTTTTGGGTTAGGTTTAGAGATAGAATGAGGGCTAGGGTTTGGACTAATAATAGGGTTAGTGTTTGATTTAGGCTAAGGATTATTATTAGGACTAGGGTTAGCATTATGGATAGGGTTTGGCTTAGGATAAGGGATAGGGATACAGCTAGGCTTAGTGCTAGGATTAGGGTTAAGTTGAGGTCTAGGGCTAGGGTTAGGGTTAAATCTTGTTTTAGGGCTCAGATTAGGGCTAATTTTGTTTTTTGGTTAGGGTTAGGGTTAGGACTATAGCTAATGTAAGAACTAGGGTTATTATTAGGGTTATTTTTAGGGTTAGATTTTGGGCTAGGAATGGTGTTAGCATTTTCTTTATGGTTAGGGGGATATATAGAGCTAAGGTTAGTGTTTGGATATGAGTCATTGTAAGGGTTAGTTTTAGTTCTAGGACACAAATTTGAGCTAGGGTTATGGCTAGTTGTATGGTTAGGGTTTGGTTTAGGTTAGGTTTAGGTTTAGGGTAATGGCTTGGTTTTGTTTTAGGGCTAGGGCTAGGGTTAGGGTTAGTTTTATGATTAGCGATAGTGTTCAGCTAGTGGTAGGGTGAGGTTTAAGCTTAAGGTTAGGGTTAGATTTAGAATTATGGTTTGATTTAATGTTAGGGCTTAGGTTAGGGCTAGTGTTAGGGTTACGGTAATGGACAGGTTTAGAAATAAAGATAGGGCTAGGTTGAGAGTTAGAGGTATACTTAGGGCTAGAGTTAGAAATTTGCTTAGGGTTCAGGCTAAATTAGGGTTAGATTAGCACTAGGTTTAGGTTTAGGGTTAGACATATGGTTAGGGCTAGAATTAGGGTTAATGTTAGTGTTAGGGTTATGGTGAGTTTTAAGGGAAAGGGTGAGGTTATGGCTAGGTTCAGGGCTAGGGAGAGGGTTAAAATTAGGCATAGGAAAAGGGTGAGTGTTCAGGTTAGGATTAAGGCTAGGATTAGGGCTAGGATGAGGGCTAGAGTTTATGTTAGGGTTAGAGCTAGGATTAGGGCTAGGGCCAATGTCAGGTCTAAGGTTATGGTTAGGAATAGTGTTAACTTTAGGTTTATTGCTAGGTCTAGTGGAAAGTTAGGTTTACAGTAAAGGTCAAGTTTAGAGCTATGTGTATTATTAAGGTCAGAGTCCTGTTTGGTTTAGGATAAGGTTTAGGGTTAGGCCTCAAATTAGCATTAGGGTTAGGGCTCTAACCTAAACTTATCCTTAACTCTAACCTGACATCTAAATGAATTACCTAAACCCTAATGATAACCATAGTCCTAACCCTAACACTAACCCTAACACTAACCATGACCATAACCCTAGCACTAACCTTACCCTAGCACTAACCCTAGATCTAACCCTGAACAATTTCTGAAACCTAATCCTAACACTAAATCTCGCCCTAACCCTGAACCTAACCCTAACTCAAGCCCTAGTCCTAACCATAACCCTAGGCCTAACCCTAGGTCTAACCCTATAAATTACCCTAATGATACCATAATGCTAATGCTAACTCTAGGCCTAACCCTAAACCTGTCACAAATCAAAACCATATCTATTACTCTAAACCTAAACTGAACCCTAATCCTAACCATATCCATTACCCTAACCCTAACTCTAACATTAATGCTAATTTGAGCCCTAAACCTAAACCTTATCCTAACCTAAACCCGAAGCCTGACCATGACCCTAATAATATGTCTAGCTCTAAACCTGACCCTTCCCCTAAACGCAACACTTAAAGTAGACCTAGCCATAAACCTAACCCCTAGACTCTCCCTAAATGTAAACCTAGACCTGACATGAGCCATAACCCTAATTCTTGTACTAAACCTAACACAAAACCTATCCCTAATCCTAGTGTTAAACCTAGCCTTAATCATAACCCAAACCATAACCCTAGCCCTAACACTAAAGCTAATTGTAAAACTAGCCCTAACCCTAACCGTAGCACTAAAACAAAACTGAGCAACAGGCCTAACACTAAACCGTAACTTAAACCAAACACTAGAACTACACCTAGAACTAACCCTAGCCTTAATTCAAGACATAATCCTAACCTTAAAAATAACCCAGAACCGGACTCATATCCTAACACTCACCCTAGCTCTAAACAGCACCCTAAACTTACACCAAACCCTAACAGTAACCCTAGCCCTAAATTCGAGCCCTAACCCTAACCGTAAAACTAACCCTGACCTGACTCATATCCTAACACTATCTCTAGCTATAAATATCAATCTAACTTTAAACCTAACCCGAACACTGACCTACCCCTAACCTAACCCTAAAACTAACCCTAATTGTAACCCTAGTTCTTATATTTGTCATTGCCCTAACCCTAGCCTTAAACCTCACACAAAAACTAGCCCTAATCTGAGCCCTAAAACTAGCTTTAACCCTAACCATAACCCGAACCCTAGCCCTAAATCTATGTCTAACCCTATCCATTACCCTAAGCAAAACCCTAACCTTAATGGTAACCTTAGACCTATTCCTAATTCTTGGCTAAACAAATATTAACCCTATAAATAGTCCTAACCATAGATCTAATTCTAGCTCTAACCCTTACCAAAACCCTAAACCTAACCCTGACCATTATTCTGACCATCACACAAACCAGAGGTCTAAACCTGACCATAACCCTAAACCAAACATTAACACTAGCCCTACTGGTAACCTTATACCTAAACCTAACCCTACCATTATCCCTAGATCTAAACCTAATTCAAAATTTAACCTTATCTTTAGCGTTAGACCTAAAGAAAAACCTAGCCTTAGCCCTCACAATAACCCTTAACCTAACCCAAACACAACCTCTACTTCTATACCTAAAACTAGTCCTAATTCTGGCCATAACCATAACCCAAACACTGTCCCTTTCTGTAACACAAATCCAAGCTCTAAGTTTTATACTAACCCAAAATCTAGCCATAACCCTACTCTAGGTCTAACATTACATATATCCCTAATGTTAGCCCCGAACCTCACACAAAACCTAGCTCTAAGCGTAACCCTAACCCTAACCCTAGACCTAACCCTAACCCTAACCCTTGTCTTAACCCTAACCCTAGCTCAAACACTAGCCCTTTCCAAAATATTAATCTAGACCTAACCCCAAACCTAATCCTAGTCCAAATTCTAACCATAACCAAGGCCAAACACTAGTTCTAACTCTATCCATTACCCTAGACAAAACCCTAACCCTAATGATAAACCTAGCTCTAAACATAACCCAACCCTAAAACTAGATGTCACGCTAACCCTAACCATTGCCCTAGCCCTAAACATAGCTCGAACCCTAACACTTACCCTAAACCTAACATTAACACTAAACCTAAGCTTAAACCTAACCATAACCCTAGCCTTAATCCTAACCATAACCCTAGCCCTAAACCTATCTATTAACCTAAACATAAGCCTAATCCACATGCTAACCCTAGGCCTAACTCTAAACCTATCTCTAACACTAAATCTATCCATTTCCTAAAACTAACCTGAACACTAAACCTAACCTTATTAATTACTCTAACCCAATCCCTAACCCTAATGTTAAATCAAGCCCTAAACCTAATCCATAACCTAAACCAAACCCTAAACCAGACACATACCCTAACAATACACCTAGCTTTAAACCGGACCCTTTCCCGAAACCTAACCCTTAAAATGGACCTAGCCATAAACCTAACCTTAACACTATCCCTAAGTGGAACTCTAACTGACATTATCCATAGACCTAATTCTCGCCCTAAATGTAACACAAACCCAAGCCCTCATCCTAGCCCTAAACCTAGCCTTAATCCTAACCTGAACCTAACCCTAGCCCAATCCCTAATTTCAACCCGCGCCCTAGTTCTGAACCTAGGTATAACCACATTCCTTCCCCTAACACTAACCCTAACCCTAATCCAACACTAACACTAATTCTAACCCTCACCCTAACCCTAACCCTAGCTCTAATCCTAGCCCTAATTTAGTGCTAATCGTAACCCTAACTCTAACCCTACCCCTAAGACTAACTCTAAATCTTGCTCTAGACCTCCTTCTAGTACTAACTCTGTTACCATAACCCTAACACTAGCCTTAACCTAACCCCTAAACCTAGCCCAATTCCTAACCCTAGATCTAACCATAAATCTAAATATAACCCTAACCCTAAGCCTGAACCTCACCCTACCACTAGCCCTAACACTATTTCTAATCCTAAAACTAGTTCTAAACCTAGCTGTAGCTCTAAAACAAAACTGAGCCCTAGCCCTAACCCTAACACTAACCTAACTGTAATCTCAGACTTGACATTAGACCTAGCCCTAATTCTTGCCCTAACCCTTGCCGCAGTCTGGCTGGGCACAAAATCACGAGCCACTCAAGCAGGAACAAACTTTATTTCTGAACTCCACCAGCACACTCCACATACGCTCTGGGGAAAACTGCTGAACCATGCCACGTGGCTCCTCCTGGGACCCACTACTCCAACAGGCAAATCCCTCCTCCGGAAATCCCTCCTACCGCACTTCCCCAACCAATGGGAACTCTCTGGGAGTCCAGCTATGAGCTCCAAAGTGCAGGCCGAGGCATACATCAGGGGTCTAATATCCAACTGAATTCAGATCTTAACATAATCATATCATCTCAATGGCTTGCTGGCATCACCTTTCAACCAAAAATGCCATGTGTCATTCCTATTGGCTATGGCTCTCAGCATCTCCCCCCTTTTGTTTAATTAAGCAACAAGCAATGTGGCTTAGGGACCATGCCTGTTAGGTTGTCCAATACAACATATGGTCCTTACCCGTCATCGGATGGGCTGAACTCTAGGCGTCAGCCTCCTGTCTTAGGTTGGTACCACTGCAATTGGATCATACCCGTCACTGACTACTGGTCCAGCATACAGCCATACTTGTGGATAGGCCTATGCACCAGTGGGGGGGGTGAGGTTCTTTGCCTCACCTCTGTTGGCCCCAATTTTGGCCTTTGCAACAGT
This sequence comes from Marmota flaviventris, assembly GCF_047511675.1. Taxonomy (NCBI): domain Eukaryota; kingdom Metazoa; phylum Chordata; class Mammalia; order Rodentia; family Sciuridae; genus Marmota; species Marmota flaviventris. Next base: position 8,352 of record NW_027287794.1, on the reverse strand, counting down.
GGGGGGGTGAGGTTCTTTGCCTCACCTCTGTTGACCCCCAAATTTTAGACCATCACTAGCAGAAGGGAGGAGGATACAGAAATGCCACGACACCAAACCAAATGACGACTCCTTTGGAAAAATTGTACCACCGGTGACACCATCAGCAAAGATACTCCAGGACTACCACATTCACTGTACCAACAGATAGTTCATAATGTATACAAGTGATAAGTTCACAATGTATACAAGTGATACATAGTCCAGGCAAGTTCTGCAAGCAGTTCAAAGTGGAGGGATCTATCAATATGTCCATTTCCTCCCAAAGTAAATTGACTCCTTGATTGAGCATTACTTGTTGAGTCATTATTCATTGATGCATCAGTTTATACAGTGTACTGTGATAGCTATCGAAGAAGCTGTAGTTTGGTTTCATCTTTGTCTTAACCAGCACTTGGATGAAGATAGGAATTCTGGCAATGGTGCTAAAAAAAATTATGTAACATTCCAACAGGTACTAAGAAAACAATTTTCTGATCAATTTATATTATCCTGAACAGAATTTTTAAATATAATGAAAAGGAAAGGTGAAAGTAAACAAACAGATCTGTTAAACTTCTTATTTGTTCACATATTAAAACAATCCTCAACAGCTGTATATCCAATTTAAATTAAACCCTCCCCTTCTGCTTGTAGCAGATTCTTTATGGTGTTTGTTTAAAAACCACTATGGTCGTTATTTAACTTAAACAAAAGGGGGGAAAGGTTAGGGTCTGTAAAAAAGTAAAGATGGAGCCTGGTATTTTGCCAGAGGGAGTCGTTTGTGAAGTAAAGCCAGCGAGCCATTAAGTGTGGAGAGTCCTTATTGGTTGACTGCTGTATCTAGTTTATGTTAATTAAGATAAGTTGTGTGGAATGTATATATACCCCTCCTGTCCCTAAAATAAACGGCTCCCACCCTGCTGTATCAATCTACACAAGTTGCTCCTCACCGCCTGGTTATTTTGCTGCAGCCGGACTGTGGCAACCCTTACACAAAACATAACCTACACCTACCCATAACTCTAGCCTTATTTCTAGAGCTATCCCTAACCCTAAAAATAACACTGAACTTGACTCCGACCCTAACACTAACCCTATTTCAAATCATCACTCTAATCATAACCTAACCCTAACACTAGACCTAGCCCTAACCCTAACCCTAAAATTAGCCCTAATTTTAAACTTAGTTCTTATAAAAGCCATAGCCCTACCCTAACCCTAACCTAATCTAAAACCTAGCCCTAACCCTAACCCTAACACTAGCTTTAACCCTAACCTACTCTAAACCTAATCCTAAAACTAGCCCTAACTCTAGCTCTAATCCTATCTATTACCTTAACCCTAACCCTAACCCTAATACTAGTCCTAGGATAACCGTAACTCTATTCATAACCCTATTCATTACCATAAACCTAAATTGAACCCTAAACCTAACCATATCCATTATCATAACCCTAAACACAATCCTAACCTAATTTGAGCCCTAACCCTAAACCTTAATCTAAACAAACCCTAACCATTACCCTGACCCTAATAATACCTCAATCTCCAAAAGTGAACCTAACACTCAACCTAACCCTTACACTATACATAGCCATAAAACTAACCCTGAAACTATCCTTAACCATAAACCTAGACCTAACATTAGCCCTAGGCCTTATGTTAGCCCTTATGCTAAAAAAATAAAGCCCTATCCTGGCCCTAAACCTAGCCTTAATCTGAACCCTAACCCTGTCATTAGGCCTAACCCTAAAGTGAAACTTCACCCTAGACCTTAACCTAGGTATAATATTATAACGTACCCTAACCCTAATTCTAAACCTAGCTCTAAACCAAGGCCTAGCCCTAATACTAAACCTAGCTCTAATCCTAGAACTAATTTAGTCCTAACCCGAAATCTAATCAAACCCCTAACCCTAAGACTAACTCTAAATCTTGCCATAGCCCTAGGCCTAGTTCTAAAATTACCCCTTAACATGACCCAAAGCCTAGCCCTAACCCTAGTCCCAAACTTAGCCCTAGCCATAAACCTATATCTAACCCTCACTCTAAATCTAACAATAGCCTAAAACCTAAACCTCACCCTAACACTAGCCCTAATCCTAATGCTAATTTGAAAACTATCCCTCACCATAGCCATAGCATTCAAGCAAAACTGAGCTACAGCTCTAATCCTAAACCTTAACCTAAACCAAATGCTAACACTATGCCTAGCCCTTACCCTAGCCCTAATTTGAGTCCTAAACCTAACCGTACAACTAAGAATGACCCTGACTCTGATCCTAAAACTAACCTGAGATCTAAACATCAACCTAACCCTAAACCTAACCCGAACACTAAACCTAGCCCTAACCCTAATCCTAAAACTAGCCCTAATCATAATACCAGGTCTTACATTAGCAACAGTCCTAACCCTAACACCAAACTTAGCCTTAATCTGAACTCTAACCCTAGCTTTAACCTAATGCTAACACTAACCCTAACCCTAACCCTAGCTCTAACCCTATCCCTTACCCTATGCCAACCCTCACCCATGCTACCCTAGTCCTAACCTAATCCTTAGCCTACCCCAAACCCTAACTCTATTATTAGTCCTATCCCTAGGCCTCATTATATCTCTAACCCTAACCCAAACACTAAGCCTAGCCCTGACCTTTATTCTGACCCTAAAACTAACCCTAGGTCTAAGCCTGACCCTAACCCTAAACCAAACACTAACACTAGCCCTATGGGTAAAACTATACCTAAGCCTAACCGTAACATTAACACTAGACCTAAACGTAATCCTAAATATAGCCATAACTCTAGCCATAGCCCTAAACAAAAACCTAGCTCCAGCACTAACAAAAAACATTAATCTAATGCAATGACTAACAATACCCCTAGAACTAACCCTAGTAAAATTGTGCTCCTAACTGTAAATCCAATGCTATCCTGAACACTGACCATTATCCTAACACAAACACTAGCTCTAAACCTTATACTAACCCAAACCTTTCCTAACACTAGACCTATCCATAATCCTAACCTTAAAACTAGCCATAACCATAATCCTAGTTCTTACATTACCCATTCTCCTAACACTAGCCATAAACCTCCTCCCCAAACCTAGCCCTAAATGTAGCACTAAAACTACCTCTAAGCCTAATCCTAACCTTAGCCCTAGCCCTAACCCTCACATTTGCCTTGCCTAATATCATAGAAATTTGAAGAAACTAGGGCCACGCTGGAGCTCTCTGAGCAGATGGAAGGCTCAGCTGTGTGCTTGCTCTGGGCTCAGTGGGAAGTTGGAAGTCTCAGCCAAGCATGAGCTCTCTGCAAAGATAGAAGTCTCAGCTGCACATGTGCTCTCAGCTCAGACATAATTCTCAGCCATGTGTGAGCTCTTGGTGCAGAGGGAAGTCTTGGCAGCTGTTTCCCTCTTGGCTCAGACAGAAGTCTCCGCTGTGCAGGCGCTCTTGGCGCAGAGGACAGGTAGCACAGAACACAGAGGCTTTGCTTGTGAGTCACCAGGCAAAGCTCTGGACATGGCCAAAGGTCACCCCAGAACCACCCACCTCACCAAACACCCTACACAGGTAACAGATGGAATGCATCTTGGAAAACCTTACTCACCATCTGTCAGTGACCATGGCTAACAGCTCAGTTCTGCGGCTGCTCAGGTACCCGGTTTCCAACTCCCTACCTCCAGCTGTGATAACTCAAGATTTTTCTCACAAGTTTTTTTTTGGGGGGAGGGGGTGTAGCAATCAATGCAGAACAGCATATGTACAGGTACCTGGTTTCCAACTCAGAGACTAAGAGTAGGGAGGCTCCATGTAGAAGCTCAAGCCCTCTCAAACTGGCTACCTCAACCACACTTAGCACAGAGACTCAAGCTAGGAATAGACAACTCAACCTACTGGAAGAAAACAGAGTTCTGAGAGACTTTTCTATTCTCGCTCTTTTCATCTATTCTCCTCTACCCTTCCCCCTCTGGCCCTCACAATCTCAACATATGTGAAACCAAGAACTTTGGATGAAATTGGACTTTAAGAACTGAATCACCAGAATTGTTTAATATAGAGGAATTGCATAGGCCCACCTCACCCCCTTTTATATTATTTTCATTCTCCCTTTCTTTCTTTCTTGTTTTTTTCCTTCTTTTTTCTTCCTCTCTCTATCCCACTTTCAACCTCCCAAATTTTAGTCTTTATACATAGCGTAATTTTATGAATACTGATAATAAATTTGAATTTATACATTCTTCTATAAATTACCCTTGTCTATTCATTACAGTTCTCCTCCAATTTACTAAGATAGATTATTCTCATACCCTCACTCCTTTCCACCTTAACATAGCATATTGCCCCTGATCATCAGTTCTCTATACACCACCAGAAATGGTATGCCTTTATGAAACTAATGACTATATTCTAAATAATAATTGAAGCCAACTTCTGTAGATATAGAATCTAAATATAAATGTATTATAATGGTTCAGCTTAGGCTTCGGGTTATGGTTCGATTTAGATTTAGGATTTAATTTATGGTTAGGGCTAGGACTAAGGATAGGGCAAGGGTTAGGACTAGGTTTAGGGTTAGGGTTAGGGTTATGGTAAGGGATAGGTTTAGAACTAGTGATAGGCTAGTGTGAGAGTTAGAGTTAGTCATAGGGCTAGGACTAGGGTTATGTTTAGGGATAGTGTTAAATTAGGGCTAGGTTTAGTATTAGTTTGAGACCTCAGGTTAGGGTTATAGTTAGGGTTATATGTAGGGTAAGGGAGTGGATTATAGCTAAGTTTTGGGGTAGGGCGAGTGTTAGTATTAGGGTTAGGGCTAGGGTTAGGTTAGGGTTATAATTAAGGCTAGTCTTAGAGCTAGAATGAAGGCTAGTGTTTGTGTTAGGGTTAGGGCTAGTATTAGGGCTAAGGCTAATGCCATGACTAGGGTTATAGTTAGGGATAGATTTAGTGTTAGATTTATGGCTTGGTCCAGTGTAAGGGTTAGGTTTAGGGTAAGGGTAAGGTTTAGAGCTAGGGTTATTATTAGTACCAGGTTCAAGTTTAGGGTTTGGTTTATATTAGAGGTAAGGTTTAGGGCTTGAATTAGCATTTTGTTTAGGGTGAGGGTTAATGACAGAGTTAGGTTTAGGGGTCTAGATGTGGTTTAGTGTAATGGATAGGGTTAAGGTTAGGCCTAATGTTTTGCATAAGATTTAGGGTTATGATTAGGGTAATGGATAGGGGTTAGACCTAATATTAGGGCTAGGGATATGTATAGGATTAGGCTTTTTTTAGGTTAGGGTTAGATTTAAGTTTAGGGTTAAAGCTAGATTTAGGACTCGGATTAAGGCTAGGTTTTGGGTTAGGTTAGGGCTAGGGTTAAGGCTACGTGTAATGTACGAAGTAGGGCTATGATTAGCACTAGTTATAGGGTTAGCGTTAGTCCTAGGTCTAGTGTTGGGTTTAGGTTTATGGTTATGACAATATTTAGAGCTAGATTTAGTGTTAGATTCAGAGTCAGTGTCCATATTACTTTTCAGGTTAGATTTAAGAATAGAATCAGAGATAAGTGTAGGTTTACTTGTAAGGGTAGGGTTTGGTTTAGTTTAAGGGTTAGGATTAGGGCTATGACTCTGTTTTGTTTTAGGGCTAGTGGTACGGTTAGGGCTAGTTTTAGGATTAGTTTTAGGGTTAGGGATAGTGTTAGTGTGAGGTTTAGGCTTATGTTTAGTGTTAGATTTAGAGTTAGGTTTAGATCTAGGGTTTAAGCTAGGGTGAAAGATAGGGCTAGTATCAGGGCTAAGTTTAGGGCTAGGTTTAGGGTGATGGTAAGTGATTGGTATAGAACTCGCTATAGGGCTAGGGTGAGAGTTAGAGTTAGTCTTAGGGCAAGGGTTAGTGTTAGGATTAGGCCTAGGATTAGGACTAGGGTTAATGTTAGGTTTAAGGTTACAGTTAGGTTTAGGGTAAGGGTTGGGATTACAGCTAGTTTTATGGCTAGCGTGAGAGTTATAATTAGGGTAAGTGTTAGGTTTATGATTAAGGTAAAGTTTACGTCTAGGATATGGGCTAAGTTTTGTGTTAGGTGTAGGAGTAGGATTAGAGCTAGGGCAAAGGTCATGTCTAGGGTTACAGTTAGGGATAGTTTAGGGTTAGGTTTATAACTAGGTCTATTTTAAGGGTTAGGTTTATGGTTAGTGTAAAGTTTAGCTAGGGTATTATTAGAGTTAGGGTCAGGTTTAGCGTTTTTGTTAGGTTAAGTTTTAGGTTTTGGGCTCGAATTAGCATTATTGTTAAGGATAGTGTAATGATAGGTTTAGGGTTCAGGTTAAGTGTAGGGTAATTTATAGGGTTAAGTTTAGGTATAGTTTTAGGTTTTGGCCTAGGGTCAGCATGAGGGTTATGGTTATCATTAGAGTAATAGTTAGGTTAGAGCTAGGGTTAGGGCTAGGATTATGCTACAGATTAGTTCTAGTCTTAGGTTTAGGCTTAGGGTTAGGGCTATGGTTAGATTTGGATTAGCTTTAGGATTAAAGCTAGGGTAGACCTTGGATTAGGGCTAGGTTTTGCAATAGGTTAGGGCTACAGCTAATGAAAGAACTTGTTATGATTCAGGCTAGTTTTAGGGTTAATGTTACTGCTAGGTATTGTTTTAGGGTTAGGTATAGCGTTGGGGTGGTGTTTAGAGCTAGGGTTACAGTTAGTGTCAGGGTCAGTGTTCAGGTTAGTGTTATGATTAGAATTAAATCCAGAATTAGGTCTAGGGGAAGAGTTACTGTTTGGCTTAGGCTAAGGTTATTGTTAGGGCTATGTCTAGGTTTTTCATTAGGTCTAGGGTTCGAGTTATGGCTAGATTTATGATTAGGTTTAGGTCTAGTGCTAGAGTTAGGGTTAGGTTTAGGCATAAGGTAACCGGACGGGTTACTATTAGGGTTCAGTTTAGGGTTAAGTTCAGGTTTAGATCTACAATTAGTTTTAGGGTCAGAATAAGGGTCAGCGTTAGGGTTAGGATTTGAGTTATGGTTAGAGCTAGAATGAGTGCTAGTGTTAGGACTAGTAATAGGATTAATGTTTGTGTTAGGTTAAGGATTAGGGTTAGCATTAGGGTTAGGGTTTGGATTAGGGTAAGGGATAGGATTAGAGCTAGTGTTGGGGCTTGGAATAGGGCAAGGGTTAGGTGAAAGCTAGGTTTAGGGCTCGGATTAGGGCTAGTTTTGTGTTATGTTTAGGGTTAGGCAATGGCTAGTATAAGAACTAGTGTTACAAATAGGGTGAATTTTGGTGTTATGGTTAGGGGTTAAACCTCTAGTGTTAGGATTAGGTTTTAAGGTTAGGGTGATATTTAGAGTGAGTGTTAGTGTTAGTTTTAATAATCAGGGTCAGAGTTAGTTTTAGAGTTAGATTTAGGATTCCAAATAAGGCTAGGGTTACTGTAAGGGTTTGGTTTAAGGTTAGGGTGGTGTTTAGAGCAAGAGTGTGTGTTAGGATATGAGTCAGAGTCAGGGTTAGTATTCAGGTTAAGGTTAGGACTCAAATTAGGGCTAGGGTTAGGTCTAGGTGTAGTATTAGGATTTGGTTAAGTTAAGATTTAGTGTTAGGGCTAATTCTCGGTTTTGTTTTACTGCTAGGGTTAGGGTTAGGGTTAGTTTCATGAGTAGTGTTAGGGTTAGTGCTAGTATTAATGTTAGGCTTAGGCTTAGGATTAGTGTTTGAGTTAGTGTTAGAGTTGGATCTAGGTAGGACTAGAAATAAGGATTAGGCAAGTGTTATTCCTAGATTTATGGCTATGTTTAGGGCTAGGGTTAGGGTTAAGTTAAGGGATATGGTTAGAACTAGGGATAGGGCTAGTGTGATAGTTAGAGTTTGTCTTAGGTCTTTGGTTAGTGTTAGAAGTATGGATAGGGTTAAATTAGGGCTCTGATTAGGGCTAGGGTTACTGTTCAGTGTAGGTCTAGTGTTAAGGTTAGTGTTAGGATTAAGATTAGGGTAAGGGATGGTGTTTTAACTAGGTTTAGTGGGAGGGTGAGTGTTAGAATTAGGTTAAGGCTATGGTTAAGGATAGTGTTATGATTAGGGCTAGGTTTAGGGCTAGGATGAGTGCTAGAGTTTGTTTTATGTTTAGGGCTAGGATGAGGGCTACAGCTAATATCAGGTCTTGGGTTATGGTTAAAGATAGTTTTAGTGTTAGGTTTATGGCTACATTTAGTGTAAGTGTTAGTTTTAGGGTTAGGGTCAGCTTTAGAGCTACAACTATTTTTACAGTCAGGCTCTGGATTAGGGTTTGGCATAGGTTAAGTTTTAAAGTTAGGACTCAAATTTGCATTAGGTTTAGTGTTATGTTAATGAT
>NW_027287793.1:0-60193 GCF_047511675.1 Marmota flaviventris | reverse complement strand
TAAGGTGTGGGTTAGGGATAAAATTAATGCTATGTTCAGGGATAGATAAGGGTTAGGGTTTGTGTTAGGGTTAGGGACAGGTTTAAGGCTAGGCTTAATATCAGGTCTAGGTTTAAGGTTAGGAATAGTATTAGAGTTAGGTTTATGGCTAGGTATAGTATAAGGGTTAGGTAGGGTAAGAGTCAGGTTTATAGCTAGGGGAGTTATTAGGGTCATGCTCAGTTTTAGGGTTTGGTTTAGGTTTGAGGTTAGGTTAGGGCTCGAATTAGCATTAGGGTTATGATTACCATAATGATTGGGTTAGGTTTAGGGTTCAGAGTAGCTTTAGGGTAGTTGCTAGTTTTGGGGAAAGTGATAGGTTTAGGTTAAGCCTAGGGGTAGCATTATGGTAAGGGTTATTTTGTGGTAATGGATACAATTAGAACTAAGTTTAGGGCTAGGGTTATGGTTAGGATTACGTTTGTTTTAGGGTTAAGGTGACTGTCAGAACTAGGATTAGATTTAGGATTTTGTTTAGTGTAAGGGTTTGGTTCTGAGGTATGATTACGGCTAGGCTGAGAGTTAAGTTCAGAGTTAGGTCTAGGGATAGGAGTATGGTAAATTTTGGGTTAGGGTTGGTGTTAGGTTTAGACCTAGTTTTAGTGTTAGGGTCAGAATAAGTGTCAGGGTTAGGGTTAGCGTTTGAGATATTGTTAGAGGTAAAATGAAGGCTAGGGTTAGGACTATTAATAGGGTTAGGATTTTGGTTAGTCTGAGGACTATGGATAAGTCTAGGGTTACTCTTAGGTTTAGGATTTCACTTAGGGTAAGGGATTGATTTATTCTAGAATTAGGGCTAAGGTTAGGGTTAGAGTTAGAGTTAAAGCTAGGTTTAGGGCTCAGTTTAGGGCTAGATATGCATTAGGGTTAGGGGTAGGATTAGGGCAATGGCTAATATAAGAACTAGGGTTTCCATTAGGGTTAGTTTTAGGGTAGGGTTAGGTATAGTTTGAGTGTTAGTGTTAGGTTTAAGGTTAAGGTGATATTTATAGCTATGGTTCTTGTTAGGATAGAAGTCAGGGTCAGGGTTAGTTTTAGGGTTAGTGTTAAGAGTCGAATTAGGGCTATTGTTAATGTCAGTGTTCAGTTTGAGTTTAGGGCAGTGTATATAACTAGGGTGAGTTGATCAAGATTATTTTTAAAGGGAGGCTTAATTCTCGAATTAGGGCTAGGTTTAGACCTAGGTGAAGTGTTAGTGTTTGGTTTACACTTATAATAGCCCAACCCTAAGACTAATCATAAAACTAGCCCTAACCCTACCTCTAGCCATAAAACAAAACCAAGTCATAGCCCTAACCTTAACCCTTAACCAAAAACAAATCATAACCCTACACCTAGCCCTAACCCTATCACTAATTATAGTCTAACCCAACCCGAAAACTAACCCCGACCCTGACACTGACCCTAACACTAACCCTGGCTCTAAACATCATCATCACCATAAATTTAACCTTAACACTAGACCTAGATCTAACTCTAAACCTATAACTAGCTGTAGTCATAAACCTAATTCATAAATTAGCTGTAGCCTTAACTCTAACCCTAACCTAACCCAAAACCTAGCCTTAATCTTAGTCCTAAATCTAACTATAATCCTAAACATAAACCTAACCCTAACCCAAACATTAGCCCTAATCTTATACATAACACTAGCCCTAACCTTAAGGCTAACCCTATACATTACCCTAACAATAACCCTAACCCTTCTGATAACACTAGGCCTAACCCTAACCATATACATTACACTAACCCTAAATCTAACACTAATTCGAGCCCTGCACCTAACCACTAACTTAACCCAAACCCTAATCCTGACCCTGATTCTAAAAATAACCCTAGATCTAAATCTGACCCTAACCAAAACCTAACCCTTACACTGGACCAAGCCATAAACCTAACACTAAATCTATCCCTAACTGTAAACCAAGACCTGACATTAGCCATAGCCCTAATACTATCCCTAACCCTAAAACAAATCCTAGTCTTCATTGTAGCCCTAAACATAGCCTTAATCATACCCTAACTCTAACCCTATTTTTAACGCTAATACTAACCCTTGCCCTAAGTCTAGCTATAACCACATTCCTTAGCCTAAATTAAACCCTAACTCTAACCCTAACCCTAGTGGCAACCCTTGCCTTATCCTTAGCCCTAGCACTAACCCTAGATCAAAATCTAATTCTAAATCTAACCCTAAATCGATGCCTAATCCTAATCTTAAAACTAGCCCTAACCCTAGCCCTAACATAACCCTAGCCGTAATTTAGCCCTATTCGTAAACCTAACCCTAACCTTAGCCCTAAGACTAACTCTCTGATACTAGCCCTATCACTCATTCTAACCCTATCCCTTACCATAAACCTAACCCTAGCCCTAACCCTAGTGCTAATCCTTTCCCAATAATTATCCCTAGCACTAAACTTAGGCAAAACTTACCTCTAAAACAAGCCTTAACCCGAAGCTTAAGTCTAAACCTAACACTAGCCCAAACCATAACACTAATCCTAAAATGAGACCTAACACTAGCCCTAGCCCTAAAACAAAACTGAGCCATAGTTCTAACCCTAAACATTAACCTAAACCAAACCCTAAACTTACACCTATACGAAAACCTAGACTTATTTGAGTTGGAATCCAAATCCTAAAACTAACCCTGACCCTGACACTGACCCTAACACTTCTAGCTCTAAACACCACCGTATCTGTAAACCTAACCCTAACACTAAACTTAGCACTCAAACCCTAAAACTAGCCCTAAACTTAAACCTAGTACTTACATTAGCTCTAACCCTAACCCTAGCTCCAACATACCACAAACCTAGCCATAATCAGAGACCTAACCCTAGCTTTAAACCTAAACTAACCCTAACACTAGTCCTAATTGTAACCATAACTTTAGCCTTAAACTGATCTCTAACTCTATCCATTAACATAATGATAACCCAAACCTTAATGATAACCCTAAGCACAAATCTAACCCTATCCCAATTCGTAATTTTTCCATTAGCCTAAACCTAACCTGAATCCTATAACTAACCCTATCATTACCATAATGCTAATCCTAAAACTAATTCAAGCCCAAAATTCAAACCTTAACCTATATCAATCCTTAACTCAGACCTTGACCCTAATAATAACCCTAGCTCTAAACTTGACCATAACCCAACACCTAAACCTTAGCCTAGACTTAGTCATAAACCTAAACATAAAACTAACTTTAACCATAATTCTGGACCTGAAATTAGCCCTAGCCCTAATCCTAGCCCTAACCCTATAAACACACCTAGCCCTCTATCTTGTCCTAAACCTAGCCTTAAAGATAACCCTATTTCTAGCCCTATACCTAACCCTAATTCTAACCCTCACCCTACCTCTAAATCTACCTATAATGTCAACTTTTACCATAATTTAAACCTAACCCTAACCCTAACCATAGGCTTAACCTAAACACAAAACCTAGCCCTAATTCTAGCCCTAATTTAGCTCTATCTCTAACCCTATCCTAACCCTAGCCCTAAGACTAACTCTAACTCTTGTCATAGCCCTAGCCCTAGTTCTATCAATATCTGCTACCATAAACCTAACACTAGCCCTAACACTTGCCCTAAAGTTAGTCCCACCCTAATCATAAATCTAAATCTAACCTTAAACCTAAGCCTAAGCCTAAAACTAACACTAGCTCTAACACTAATGATAATAGTAAAACTAACCCTAACCCAATCCTAGCAGTAAACCAAAACCGAGCAATAGCCCTAACCCTAAATCTTAACTTAAACCAAAAACTAACACTACACTTAGACATAAACTTAGCCCTAATTCGAGTCCTAAGCCTGACCTTAAAACTAACCCTGACATTGACTCATATTCTAACACTCACCCTAGATCTAAACACTGCCTTAAACTCAAACCAAACACTAACATTAACAATAGCCCTAATTCGAGTCTTAACACTAACCCTAAAAATAACCCTGACCCTGACTCCTATCCTAACAAGAACCATAACTATAAATATCACCTTAACCTTAAACCTAACACTAGCACTCAAACTACCCCTAATCCTAACCCTAAAACTAACCCTAACTGTAACCCTAGTTCTTACATTAGTCGTTGCCCTAATCCTAGCCGTAACCCTAACACAAATCGAGCCCTAAACCAAGCCATAAACCTAGATTTAACTCTAACTCTAACACTCACCATAGCCCTTATCCTAGATCTAAATCAATCCCTTACCCTAAGCAAAATCCTAAACTGAAGAGTAACCCTAGACCTATCTCTAGTCTGTAGACTAACCAAAACACTAACCCTATTAATAGTCCTAACCCTAGCCTTCGTTTTAGCTCTAACACTATCCCAAACACTAACCCTAACCCTGATCCTTATTCTGACCCTAACACTAATCCTACATTTAACCCTAACACCAACCCTAACCCAAAATTTACCATAATCCTATCCCTAGACCTGATTCTAAACCTAACTCTCAGTCTAGCCCTAACCATAGCTCAGAACCTAACCCTTAGGCTAAACAAAACCTAAACCTAATCCTAGTTCTAAACCTCACTTTAATCCTAACACAAGACCTAATTTTAACCATAAACCTATCCCTAACCTTAACTCTAACTGTATGCATTACCCTAAACTTAACCCTTACCATAAATCTAACCCTAGGCTTAATCCTAACCCTATCGCTTTCCACAAACCTATCAATTAGCCTATCCAACACTGAACCTTAAACCTAATCCAATTATTACACTAACCCTAACACGAATGCTAATTCAAGCCCTAACCCTAACCTCAAATGTAAACCAAACCCTAATATTAAATGTCCCTAATATTTCACCTAGCTATAAACCTGACTCTTACCTTACCTAACCCTTACACTAGACCTAGCCATAAAACTAACCCTAAAACTATTCCTAATCTTAACCCTAGACATGATATTAACCCTAGCCATAATCCTAGCCCTAACCCTAAAACAAACCCTAGCCCTTATCCTAGCCCTACACATAGCCTTAATTCTATCCCTAACTCAAAACCTAGGCCTAAACATAACTCTAACCCTAGCCCTAATCTTAGCCCTAATTTAGCCCTATCCCTAACCCTAATCCTAATCCTAGCCCAAAGTCTAACTCTAACTCTAAATCTCACCCTAACCCTAGTACCAAACCTATACCTTACTAGAACCCTAATCCTGACCCTAACCCTTGCTCTAACCCTAGCCCTATTCATGGCCCTGGCCATAACCCTAGATCTCACCGTAACTCTAAATCTAGCCCTAAACCTAGGCCTAAACCTAAACATAAACCTAACACTAGCCCTAATGCTAATGGTAATCCTAAGATTAGCCCTAACACTAGCCCTATCCCTAAAACAAAACCGAGCCATAGCCTTAACCCAAACCCTTATCCTACAACAAACCCTAAACCTACACCTAGCCCTAACCATATCCTAATTCTAGTCCTAACCCTACCCCGAAACTAACTCTGACACTGACTCTTATTCTAACACTAACCCTGGCTCTAAACATCATCATCAGCATAAACCTCAACCTAACATTAGGCGTAGCCCTAACCCTAACCTTATAACTAGTGCTAATCATAACCCTACTTCGTACATTAGTCATAGCCTTAATCCTAGCCCTAACCTAACCCAAAACCTATCTTTAAACCGAGTAGTAAACCTAGCTTTAACCCTAAACTTAAACCTACGCCTAACCCGAAACTAGCCCTAACCTATACATAACCCTAGCCCTAACCTTAGGTCTAAACCTATCCATTAGGCTAAATATAACCGTAACTCTTAAACTAACCCTAGGCCTAACCCTAACCCTATCCATTACACTAAACCAAACTTAACCCTAGAACTAATGCTGTCATTACCCTAAACCAAAACCCTAATATAACCCAAACCCTAAATCTGACCCTGACCCTAATATAACCCTAGATATAAATCTGAATCTTAACCTAAACCTAATCCTTACACTGGATGAAGCCATAAACCTAACACTAAATCTAGCCCTAACTATAATCCTAGACCTGACATTAGCCCTAGCCATAATACTATCTCTAAACCTAACACAAACCCTAATCCTCATCTGAGCTATAAACCTAGCCTTAATCATAAACATAACCCTAACTCTAGCCCTAACCCTAATACTAACCCTTGCATACCCTAAACCTATCCAAAAGCACAACTCTTACCCTAATTGTAAGCCTAACTCTAAACCTCACCCTTTTCATCACAATTGCCCTATCCTTAGCCCTAGCTTTAACACTAGATGGAAACTTAACTTTAAATCTAACCCTAACTCGATGCCTAAGCTTAAAAATTGCCCAAACCCTGATGGTAATTCTAAAACTAGCTCTAACCCTATCCCTAACCCTAACCCTAGCCATAATTTAGCCATATCCCTAAACCTAACTATAACCCTAGCCCTAAGAATAACTGTTACTCTAACACTGGCCGTATCACTCATTCTAATCCTCTCCCTTCCCATAAATCTAAACCTATCCCAAATTCTAGTCCTAACCATTGCCCTATCCTTAGCCTTAGCACTAAACTTAGATAAAAACCTAACTCTAAATTTAACCCTAAACCGAAGCCTAAGCCTAAATCTAAGACTAGCCCTAACACTAACACTAATCCTAAAAATTTCACTAATCCTAATCCTAGCCTTAAAAGCAAACCAAGCCAAAGCTTTCACCATAAGTCTTAACCTAAACCAAGCCCTAACCCTAAACCTAGCCCTAACCCCAGCCCTAATTCGAGTTTTAAGCCAAAACCTAAAACTAACCCTGACCCATAAACTACCATAACACTAAGCTGAGGTCTAAACATCACCCTAAACCTAAAACTAAACCTAACAGTAAACCTAGCCCCAAAACACTAAAATTAGATGTAAGCATAACCCTAGTACTTGCATTAGCCGTAAACCTAACCCTAGCACTAACTTAACCCAAAACCTAGCCCTAATGATAACCATAAACCTAGCCCTAAACTGATTTCGAACTCTATCCATTATCATAACCATAACACTAACCCTAATGTTAATTTAAGCCCTAACTTTAAACCTTAACCTATCCCACACCCTTACCCAGAACTTGACCCTAATAATACCCTAGCTCTAAACCTGATGCTAAACCCAAACATAACCCTTACACTAGATGTACCCATAATCCTTATCCTAAAACTATCTTTAACCATAATTCTGGAACAGAAATTAGCCCTAGCACTAATCCTAGCCCTAACCCTACCAAAAAATCCCTAGCCCTCATCCTAGCCCTTAACCTAGGCTTAGTCATAACCCTAAACCTAACCACAGCCCTAAACCTAATTATGACCCTCATCCTACCTCTTAACCTAGCTATAAAGCCATCCATTACCAAAAACTTTACCCAGATGCAAAACCTAAACTGTAAACGCTAACTCTAAACTCCAACCCTAACCCTAAACTTAACCCTAAATCTAGGCTTAAACTAAACAGTAAACCTAGCCCTAATTTAGCCCCATCCCTAACCCTACCCCTAGCCCAAAGACTAACTCTCGCCCTAGCCCTTTCTCTAGTTCTAACCCTATCCCTTACCATAACCCTAAACATAGCCATAACCCTTGCCCTATCCTTAGTTCTAGCATTCACCCTAGGTCTAACCCTAATTCCAAATTTAACCCTAACACTAAGCCTAAGCTTAACACTAACACTAGCCCTAACCCTAACCATAGGACTAAAACAAAATTGAGTGTTAGCCCTAACTCTAAACCTTAACTAAAACCAAACTCTTACACTACTACTAGACCTAACCCTAGCCCTAGTTTGAGTCCTAACACAAAGCTTAAAACCAACCCTGATGCTGACTCATATCCTAACACTCACCCTAGCTCTACACACCACCCTCACCTTAAACTGAACCCTAACAATAACTCTAGCCCTAACTTGAGTTCTAACTCTAACCCTAAAACTAAGCCTCAACCTGACTCCTATTCAAACACGAACCCTAGCTAAAAATATCACCCTAACCTTAAACATAACCCTAACACTAAAACTAACCCATACCCTAACACAAAAACTAACCATAATGGTAACCCTAGTTCTTACATTAGCCATTGCCCTAACCGTAGCACTATCCCTAACACAAAACCTAGGCCTAATCCGAGTCCTACAACTAGCTTTAACCCTAACTCTAACAATAACCAAGCTCTAAACTAATCACTTACTTAAGCAAAACATTAAACCTAAGGGTAACCCTAGACCTATCCCTAATCCTTAGGCTAACCAAAACACTAACCTTATTAATAGCACTTACCCTTGCCCTCATTCTAGATCTAACCCTATCTAAAACCCTAATACTAACCCTGACCCTTCTACTGACCTTACCATTAATCTTAGGTCTAATCCTAACCATAACCCTAAACCAAAACCTACTGTAATCCTATCCCTAGACCTAATCCTGAACCTAACATTGAGCCTAGCCCTAACCATACCTCAAAACCAAAGCCTTAAACTAAACATAACCTTAACCTAACCCTAGTTCTAAACCTCACCCTAACCCTAAATCAAGACCTAATTCTATCCATAACACTTGCCCTCAAATTAAGTCTAACTGTATCTTTAACCTAAACATAACACTTAACCTAATGTTAACCTTAGGCCTAACCCTAAACGTATCAATATCCCCAAACTTATCAATTACCCTAAACCTAACCTGAACCCTCGACCTAATACAATCATTACCCTAACCCTAACTCTAATGATAATTCGAGCCCTAACCCTAATCTCAAACCTAAACCTAACCCTGACACTGACCCTAATAATTTCCCTAGCTCTAAACCTCACTCTTACCCTATATCTAACCCCTACAGTACACCTAGCCATAAAACTAACCTCAAAACTATCCCTAAGCATAAACCTAGACCTGATATTAGTTCTAGCCATGATACTAGCCCTAACCCTAACACAAACCCTAGTTTTATCCTAGCCCTAAACATAGCCTTAATTATAACCCTAACCATAAAGCTAGGCCCAACTCTAACACTACCTCTATCCCTAATCTTAGATCTAATTTAGCCCCATCCTAACCTTAACCACCTTAACCATAACCCTAGCCCGAAAACTAACTCTAACTATCACCTGAGTCCTAACCCTAGTTCTAACCCTATACTTTACTGGAAACCTAATCCTAGCCCAAACCATAGGTCTAACACTAGCCCTATTCATAGACCTAGCAGCAGCACTAGATCTAACCCCAAATCTAAATCTAACAATAAACCTTAGCCTAAACCTAAACCTAACACTAGCCCTAACCCTAAGGCTAATCCTAAAACTAGCTCTAATACTAGCCCTAAAACAAAACCAAGACATAGACTTAACCCTAACCCTTAAAAAAACTAAGCCCTAACCCTACACTTAGCCATAAGTCTATCCCTAATTCGAGTTCTAATGCTAAATGTAACCCTGACACTGACTCTGACGTTAACACTAACCCTAGCTCTAAACATCACCCTAACCATATACCTAAACATAACAATAGACTTAGCCCTAACCCTAACCATAAAATTCGCCTTAATCTCAAACCAGGTATTTACATTAGCTGTTACCTAAACCTAGAATTAACTTAACCCAAAACCTAGCCTTATTCCAAGCACTATCCCTAAATTTACCCCTAACCCTAATCCTATCACTAATTGTAAATATAACCCTAGCTGTAAACCTAGATTTAACCCTATCCCTTACCCTAAGAATGACCCTATGAATAATCATAACAATAACCCTAGCTGTACCCCTATCTCTAACCCTATCCATTACCCTAAACATAACCCTATCCCTAATGCTAAACCTGGGACTAAAACTAACCGTATCACTAATCCTAACCCTATACATTACCCTAAACCTAACCTAAAACCTAAACCTGACACTATATTCACCCTAATCCTAAATCTAATGCTAATTTGTGTCCTAATATTAAACCATAACCTATCCAAAACACTAATCATGACCCTGACCCTAAGAGTACCCTTAGCTCTAAACCTGAACCTCACCCAAAACCTAACCCTTACACTAGATGTAGCCATAATCGTAAACCTAAAACTATTTTTAACCATAACACTAGACCTTAAATTATCTCTAGCCAAAATCCTAGCACTAAACCTAGGCTTAATCCTAGCCTGAACCATAACCAGAGCCCTAACCCTAGTTCTATTCCTCATCCTAGCCCTAAACCTACATATAAACTCATCCTATACCACAAAACTAACCATAACCCTAAACCTAACTCTAACCCTCACCCTAAACCTAGGCCTAACACAAAGCCTAGTGCTAATCCTAGCTTTTATTTAATCCTAACCTAACCCTAAACATAGCCATAAAACTAGCTCAAACTTTTGCCCTAGCACTAGCCCTAGTTTAATCCTTAAACTTAATCCTAACCCGAGATCTAAGCCTAAGTCTAAATTTAAAGCTAACTCTAAATTTAACTCTAAAATAAGCCTAAATCAAACCCTAACACTATCCCTAACCATAATGCTAATCCTAAAACGTGTCCTATCCCTAGCCCTAGCCATAAACCAAAACCAAGCCATAGCCCTAATATGAACCCTTAACTTAAATCAAACCCTAACCCTACAACTAAACCTAAAACCAACTTTAAAACTAACCCTGACCCTGACACTGACCCTAACACTAATCCTAGCTCTAAACACCACCCTAACCTAAAATTAACCTTAACACTATATCTAGCCTTAACCTAACCATAAAACTAGCCTTAATCATAATCCGAGTTCATACGTTAGTCATTGTCCTAAATGTAGCCCTAACCCTAACAAATTCTACACCTAATCCGAGCCCTAAACTTAGCTTTAACCATAATACTAGGCCTAACCCTAACCCTAACACTAGCTCTAACCCTAACTCTAACCCCATTCCTTACACTAAGCAAAAACCTAACCAAATGCTAACCCTAATCTTAATATAATCCTTAGCCTAACTTAAACACTAACCATAATTCTAGTCTTAACCCTACCCTCATTCTACCTCTAAACCTATCCCTGACCCTCATCTGATCCTAACAGTAACCCTAGGTCTAAACCTGACCCTAACCATAAACCAAACCCTAACATTAGACCTACTGGTAAACCTACACCTATGCGTAAGCCTAACACTAGACCTGGACCCAAAGTTAATACTAAATATAGGTATAAATCTAACCCTAGACCTAAACAAAAACCTAGCACTAGCACTAACAAAACCTTAACCTAAACTGAACACTTACTCTACCCCTAGACCTAAACCTAGTCCTAATTCTGGCTCTAAACCTAACACTAACCCTATCCCCAAAACTGACCCTAATTCTAACACTGAACCTAGATGACACTAACTCACAACCTAGACCTACCGATAGACATAGCCATAACCCTAACACTAACTATAAAAGTAACCCTCACCCTAAGCCTAAACCTCAACCTAACACTAGCCCTAACACTGATACTAATCCATAATCCAGCCATAACTGTAGCCCTAGCCCTAAAACAAAACCAAGGTATATCCCTAACCCTTAACCTAAACCAAACCCTAGTGGTAAAACTACTACTAACTTTAGCCATAATTTGAGTTCTAAACTTAACCCCAAACTAACCCTGAATCTGACACTACCCCTAACAATAACCCTTGCTCTAAACATCACTCTAACCCTAAACCTAACTGTAACACTAGACCAAGCCCTAACCCTAACCCTAAAACTAGCACTAATTGCAACACTAGTTCATACATTACCATAGTCCTAATCCTAGCCCTAACCAAAACCAAAATCAAGCCCTAATCTGAGCCTTATCCCTAACTTTAAACCTAACCCTAAATCTAACCCTAACCCACAACATAGTCCTAAATTTTACCCTAAACCTAGCCAGAATTCTAACCATAACCCTAGCCCTATCACTAGCTCTAACCCTATCCATTACCCTAATCATAACCATAACTCTAATGGTAACCCTAAGCCTAACCCTAAACTTATCCCTAACCCTAACCTATGTCATTAACCTAAACCTAACCTGAACCCTAAATCTAAACCTATCATTACCCTAACTCTAACACTAATGCTAATTCAAGCCTTAAATCTAAACCTTAACACAATGCAAACCTTAACTCTGCCCCTTCCCATGATAATATACATAGCTCTAACCCTGAACCTACCACGAAACCTAATACTAGACCAGACATAAACCTAACCCTAAAACTATCACTAGCCAAAATCCTAGACCTGACATTTGCCCTAGCCGTAATTCTACCCGTAAACTTAACACAAAACAAACACATAACCTTAACACTTACCCTAACCCTAATCCTATCCATAACCCTAGCCCTAAATTTAGCTTAACCCTATCAATTACCCTAAACATAACCCTAATTATAATGCTAATCCTAGGCCTAAATCTAACCTTATCCCTAACTGTAACCCTATCCATTATGCTAAATCTAACCTGAACCCTAAACCAAACACTATCATTACCCTAAACCAAACCCTAATGCTAATTTGAGCCCTAACCCTAAACCCTAAACTAAACAAAACCCTAAACCTGAAGCTGACCCTAATAATACTTCTAGTTCTAAATTTGACCCCTACCTGAAACCTAACACACTAAACATAGCCATAAACCTAACCCTAATCTTTAGCCTAAGTGAAACTGTCACCCTATTACTAGTCCTAAACTTAGCCCCCATTCTAGCTCTAACCATAACCCAAACCCTAAACCTAACCCTTACACTTATTCTGACCCTAACAGTAACTGTATGTCTAAACCTGAACCTAACCATAAACCAAACCCTAACACTACCACTAGCAATAAACGTATACCTAAACCTAACTCTAACATTAGCCCTAGACCTAAACATAATCTAGACTCTAGCCATATCTCTAGCCCTAGACCTAAATAAAAAAGTAACCCTAGCCCTAATGATAAACCTTAACCTAACAAAAACACTAATCCTACCCCTAGACATAACTCTAGTGATAATTCTGGGTTTAACACTAACCCTAACTATAACCCGAACACTGAACCTGAATCTAACACTAACTCCAGCTCTAAACATCACGAAAATGGTAACCCTAAACCTAACACTTGATCTAGCCATAACACTTACCCAAAAAGTAGTCCTAATCATAACCCTGGTTTATACATTAGCTGTAGGCCTGAAACTAGCTCCAACCTAATCCAAAACCAAGCCCTAAGCTAAGCACTAACCCTAGTTTTAACCCTAATCATAAAACTACCCCTAATCCATACCCTAACACTAGATCTAACCCTGAGCTTTTACCCTGTCCATTACCTTAAGATAAACCCTAAACCTAAAGCTAACCCTTGTCCAAACGCTAATTCTAGCATAACCCAACCACTAACCCTATTACTAGGCCTACCCCTAACTTTAATTCCAGCTCTAACCCTAACCAAAACAAAACCCTATCCCTGACTGTTATTCTGACCCTAATACTAACAGCAGGTATAAATCTGACCCTAACCCTAAACTGACCCCTAACATTACCCCTAAGAGTAATCATATACTTAAACCTAAATCTAACACTAGCCCTAGACTTAAACCTAATCCTAAATCTAGCCATATCTCTAGCCCTAGACCTGAACAACAATCTAGCCCTAGCCCTAACAATAACCCTTAATCTAATTCAAAAACTAACCATACCACTAGACCTAACCCTTGTCCGAATTCTGGCACTAGACCCAACACTAACTCTAACCTGAACACTGGCCCTGAACCTAACATAATCCTAGCTCCAAAGCTCACTCTAAACCAAACCTAATCCTAACACTAGACCTAGCAATAACCCTAACACTAAAAGTAGCCCTAATCATAACCCTAGCTCTTACAATACCCATGGCCCTAACCATAGGCCTAAACTAGCACAAAACTTAGTTCTAATTTTAGGCTTGAACACAGCCCTAAGTGTAAACCTAAACCCAACCCTAGACCTAACCCAAAGCCTAAGCCTCGCTTTAGACCTAACCCTAGCCCAAAGCCTAATATTTACCCTTAACATAACCCTAGCCGTATCCCAAACCAAAACCTAAAACTAGCTCTAATCCTAACATTAAACATAGCCCTAAACATAGCTCTAATTATATCAACTACCGTAACCCTAACCCTAATCATAACCATAAGCCTAGCGCTAAACCTAGCTCTAATTCTATCCACTACGCTAACCACAATCCTAACACTGATGCTAATCTTAGTCTTAACCCTAACCCTATCGCAATCCCTAAACCTATTCATTGCCCTAAAACTAACCTGAACCCTAATCCTAAGCCTATTAATTACCCTAACCCTAACTCTAACCCTAATGCTAATTGGAGCCCTAAACCTAAACAAAACCTTAAGCCAAATACTGACCCTAATAATACACATAGTTTTAAACTTGACCCTTACCATAAATCTAAACCTTACACTAGAGCTAACCATAAACATAAACCGAAACCTATCTCTAATGTAACCCTAAACCTGACAATAGCCCTAGCTCTAATATTAGCCCTAACCCAAACACAAACACTATCTCTTATCCTAGAATAAAACTTAGCCTTAATCATAAACCTAACCCTAATTCTAACACTATCCCTAGCCCTAAACCTAGTTATAACCTAGTCCTAATCCTAAACATAACCTGAATCCTAGCTTTAAGAATAACTACAACTACAACTACAACTCTCGCCCTAGCCCTAGCCCTAATTCTAACTCAATTACTTACCATAATCTTATTCCTAGTCATAGCCTACATTAACTCTAGCCCTAACCTTACATTTTGCCCTAACCGTAGATCTAAACCTAACTCTAAATCTAACCCTAATTCTAAAACTAAACCTACCCTAACACTAGCCCTAACCCTAAAGCGAATCCTAAAACAAGCTCTAAAGATAGGCTTAGACCTAAAACCAAACTGAGCCATAACAATAACCCTAAACTTTTACCTAATCCAAAACTTAACCTTATATCTAGCCCTAAGCCTATCCCTAATTTGAGTTCTAAATTTAACCCTAAATCTACCCCTAAACCTGTCTCTGACATTAACACTAACCCTAACTCTAAACATCACCCTAAACCTAAACCTTAACCTAACACTAGACTTGGTCCTAACCCTAATTCTAAAACTAGTTCTAATCATAAACTTAGATCATACATTAGCCGTAACCTTAAACCTAATGCTAACGCATCCCTAGCCCAAATCCGATACCTAAACCTAGCTTTCACCCTAACCCTAACCCTAACACTATCCCTAACCCTAACCCGAACCATAGCTCTAACGCTAGATCTAACCTTATACTTTACCCTAGCCAAACCCCAAGCCTAATGTTAACCCTAGTCCTAAAATTAGTCCTTAGTCTAATCCAAAACCTAAGCCTATTACTAGTCCTAACCCTAGCCCTCATTCTTGTTATAACCCTAACACAAATTCTAACCGTAATCCTGACCCTTATTCTGACCCTGAACCTAAACCAAACCCTAACACTAGCCATACCCATAACCCTATATTTAAATGTAACCCTAATACTAGACCTAGATTAAACTTAATCATAAATCTAGCCATATCTTTAACCAAGACCTAACCAAAAACAGCCCTAGCTCAAATGATAACCCTTAACCTAAGCCAAACACTAACCTTACCTCTAGACCTAACAAATCCTAATTCTGGCTCCAGCCCTAACCCTAACCTTAATCCAAACACAGACCCTGACATAACACTAAACCTAGCTATAAAACTGACTCTAACCGAAACTTAAACCTAACACTAGAACTAACCGTAACCGTAAACATAACCCTTACATTACCATAGCACTAAAACTAGCTCTAAACCTAACACAAAACCTAGCCCTAATCCTAGGCCTAAATCTAGCCCAAAGCGTAACCCTAACCCTAACATAACCTTATCCCTTACCGTAAGCCTAACACTCATGATAACCCTAAACCTCGTCTTAGACCTAACCCTAGATAAAACCCAAAACTAAACCCTCAACATAACCCTAGCCCTATCCCTGAACCAAATCCTAATCCTAGCCCTAATCATAATGTTAACACTAGCCCTAATACTATCTCTAAATTTATCCAATACCCTAAACAGAACATTAACCCTAATGATAACACTAGCTCTAATCCTAATTTTAAACCTAATCCTAGACCTAACCCTAAACCCAACCCTCATCTTAGCCTTAAACCTAAATAAAACCCTAACACTTATCAAACTCTAACCCTAGCCCAAATCCTAACACTAACCCTAAACCTGAAACTACCCCTTACCCTAACCTGACATCTAACCCTATTCATTACCCTAAGTCAAATGATAATCTTAGTACTAATAATAACACAAACCCTAAACCTAAAACTACCCTTAAAACCAACCCAACATCTAACCCTAAACATTAACCAAACTCTAAAGATAACCTTTGCCCTAACCCTAAAACTAACCCTAACCTTAACCGTAAATCTAACCCTAGATATAATCCTAAACCTAATCATCACCCTAGCACTATCCCTAGCTCAAAAACTAACCTGTACCCGAAACCAAACCCAAACTCTAATCCTTGTCCTATCCCTAACCCTAACTCTAGCCCTAATCCTATCCAAAACCCTAGCCCTAACTTTAGATCTAATGCTGTTCATTACCCTAAAAATAACCCTAACCCAAATGCTAACCCAAGGCCTAACCCTAACCTTATCACTAACCCTAACCCTACCAATTACCCTAATCTTATCCTGAATCTTAAATCTATACCTATCCAATAAACCTAACCCTAATTCTAACCCTAACGCTAATTTGAGCCCTAACCCTAATAATTAAAATAACACAAACACAAAACATGACCCTTACCCTAAAAATGCACCTTACTCTTTACCTGGGCCTTACCCTAAACCTAACATTAGATCTAGCCATGAACCGAACCCTATAACTATCCCTAGCCATAACCCTAAACCTGACATTATACCAATCCCTAAAACTTGCCCTAACCCTAACACAAACCCTAGCCCTCATCCTAACCCAAAATCAAGCCTTAATTCTAACACAAGCCTAACCCTAGACCTTAACTTAATTCTAATCATTGCCATAGCCCTACATCTAGCTATAAACCCATCCCTTCCCCTAAACCTAACCCTAAACCTAAACCTAATCTTAAACATAGCCCTAACACTAGGCCTAACCTTAACACCAATCCTAGACTTATTCCTAGCACTAATTTAGCCCTAAACTTAACACTAACCCTAGCCTTAAGACTAACTCTAACTATCGCCTTAGCTCTACTCCTAGTTCTAACCCTATCACTTACTGTAACCCAAACACTAGACCTAACCTTAGCCCTAACTCTAGCCATAGCCCTAACCTTAGAATTAACCATAACTCTATATGTACCACGAAGCCTAAACTCACCCTATCACTAGAAATAACACTAAGATTAATTGTAAAACTACCCTTAACTTTATCCTTAGCCATAAAACATAAGGAGCCATAACACTAACCCTAACCCTTAACCTTAACCAAAACCTAACCCTACATCTAGCCTTAAGCCGACCCTAATTCGAATCCTATCCCCAACCCTAAAACTAACCCTGACCCTGACTCTGAACCTAACACTAACCCTAGATCAAAACATCACTGTGAACTTAAACCTAACCATTAAACTAGGCTTAGCCCTAACCATAACCCTAAAATTACCCCTAATCATAACTCTAGTACTAACATGAGCTGTATCCCTAATACTAGCACTAATGTTACCCAAAATTTAGCCATAATACAAGCCCCAACCCTAGCTTTAAACCTAAATATAAACCTAAACCAAGTCCTAACCCTTACCCTAAACCTAACCCTAACTTTAATCCTTGCACTATCCCTAAACCTAACACTAACCCCAACACTAACACTAACCATAACCCTAACCCTAACTCTAGCTCTAACTCCATTACCCTAACCGTAACCCTAATCCTAACCCTAATGCTAACCCTTGGCCTAACCCTAACACATTCTCTAACCCTAACCTATCCATTACCCTAAACATAACCCTAACCCTAAACCTAACCAAAACTAAACCTAGACATAACACTAACCCTAAAAGTATCCCTAATTGTAACCCTAGATCTCACATTAGCCAAAGCCCTAAAGCTAACACAAACCCTAGCCTAGACCTAACCCAAGCTCTAACCCTAGCTTTAACCCTAATCCTAAATCTAACCCTAGCCATAACCTTAACCCTAACCCTAGTCTTAACAGTAGTGCTAACCGTATCCCTTACCCTAAGCCAAACTATAACCCTAAAGCTACCCTTGTCCTAAATTTAATTCTTAGTCGAACCCAAAACCTAACTCTATTACTAGTCCTAACCCTAATCCTCAATCTAGCTCTATCACTATCCCAAACCCTAACACTAACCCTGACCCTTAATCTGACCCTAACACTAACCATAGGTCTAAACCTGGCCCTAACCCTAAACCGACCCCTAACATTGGCACTAAATCTAATCCTTACACTAACTCTAACTCTCGCCCTAGCCCTAGCCCTATTTCCAAACCTATCCCGTATTTCTTTTTTAGTTTAAGATTTTTTGTATTGGTTGTTCAAAACATTACATAGCTCATGACATACCATCTTTCAGACATTTGATTCAAGTGGGTTATGAACTCCCATTTTTACCCCAAATACAAGTTGCAGAATCACATTGGTTACACATCCACATTTTTACATAATGCCATATTAGTGACTGTTGTATTCTGCTACCTTTCCTATCCCCTACTATCCCACTCCCCTTCCCTGCCATCTTCCCTCTCTACCCCATCTGCTGTTATTCAATTCTCTCCCTTTTTCCCCCTTTCCCCTCACCATCTCTTATATGTAATTTTGTGTAACAATGAGGGTCTGCTTCCATTTCCATATAGTTTCCCTTCTCTCTCCCTTTCCCTCCCACCACTCGTCTCTGTTTAATGTTAGTCTTTTCCTCATGCTCATGAGGGCTGGGATTGTGGCTCAGGGGCAGAGTGCTTGCCTCATACATGTGAGGCTCTGGGTTCGATCCTCAGCACCACATAAAAATAAACAAAGATATTGTGTCCATGTATAACTATATATATATATATATATATATATATATATATATATATATATATATATATATATATATTAAAAAAGAAGTGAGTTATGAAAAGAACAGTGTGTGTGTGTGTGTGTGTGTGTGTGTGTGTGTGTTGTGAGCATATGGAGCACCCTATCACTCATAATAACTCAAATCCTAGCCCTAACCCTAGACCTACCCTTCTCTGTAGCCCTAAACTTAGAAAGAACCCGAACTCTAAATATAACCCTAACCCTAAGTCTAAACCACACACTAACACTAGCTGTAACCCTAACGCTAATTTGAAAACTAGCCCCAACCGAAGCCCTAGCTATCAAGAGAAACCTGTGCCATTTCACTGAACCTAAACCTTTACCTAAAGCAAAACCTAACACTACAGCTAGCCCTAAACATAGCCCTAATTCGAATCCTAACCCTAACTCTAGAACTAATACAAACACTGACTCTGACCTTAACACTAAACCTAGCTCTACACATCAGCCTATCCTTAAACTTATTCCTTACACTAGACCTCGCCCTAAACCTAACACTAAAACTAGCCCTAAATGTAATGCCAGTTCTTAAAGTAGCCATAGTCCTAAACCTAACACAAAACGTAGCCCTAGCAAATACAAGGCCTAACCCTAGTTTTAACCCTAAGCCTAAACCTGGCCCTAACCCTAACCCCATCCCTAGTCCTAATCCTAGTTTTAACTCTATTTCTTACACTTAGTCAAACCTCACCCTATTGCTACCCTAGTCCTAACCTTAATTCTAGGCCTACCCCAAACCCTAACTCTATTACTAGTCCTAATCCTAAACCTCATTCTAGCTCTAAACTTAACCCAAACCCTAACTCTAACACTGACCCTTATTCTGACCCTAACACTAAACCTAGGTTCAAACCTGACCCTAACCATTATCTGAAAACTAACACTAGCCCTACCATTAACCCTAAACCTAAACCTAACAATAACACTAGCACTAGACCTAAACCTAATCCTAAATATAGCCATAAACCTAGCATTAGCCCTAACAATAACCCTTAAGTTAAACCAAACACTAACTCTACCCCTAGACCTAACCCTAGTCCTCATTCTGGACCATGCCCTAAACCTAATCCTAACCTGAAACCTGACATTTACCCTAACAAAAACCCTAGCTCTAAACTTTATTCTATGCCAAAAAACTAACCCTAACAATAGATGAACTCTACATATAGCCATAACCATAACTCTAGCTCTTACATTACCCATATACCTAACTGTAGCCCTTAACCTCACACAAAACCCAGCCTGAATTACAGCCCTAAACATAACCCAAAGCATAACTCTAAACCTAAACTTAGCCCTAACCCTAACCCTAACCCTCATTCTAGCCCTAACGCTAGTTCAAACACCAAACCTTAACACAAAATAACCCAAGCCCAAACCCGAAACCTCACCCTAATTCTAGCCCTAATCCTAACTCTAACCATAGCCCAAACCCTAGCTCTAATTCTATCCATTATACTAACAGTAACCCTAAAAGTAATGCTATCCTAGCCATTAACCTAACTGTAAACCTACCCTAGCCCAGACTGTAAACCTATCACTTAACCTAGCCCTAAACCTAGCTCATTCCTTACCCTTACACTTAATCTAACACTAACACTAGCCCAAGGTCAAACTCTTAACCTAATCCCAGCCCTAATCCTAACCTTAACCCAAGCCCTAACCCTAGCTTGAACCCTATCCACTACTCTAGTGCTAAACTTAACCCTAATAATAACACTAGACCAAAAGCTAAACCTACCCTAACCCTAAACATAAACCTAACCCTAGAAATAGCAGTGAATGTAACCTAACCTAACCCTAAAACTAAGATAGCTCAAATTGCTAACCCTAATCCTAAACCTAAAGATAACGCTAACCTAAACCTAAAACTATCTTTAACCTGACATCTAAACCTATTACCCTAACTCTAATGATAACCCTAGCCCTAACCGTTACACTAACCATGACCATAACCCTAGGCTAAACCATAAATTAATCTTAGCCATAGCAAAATTCCTAGCTCAAACCCTAAACTGTACCCTAAACTTAATCCTAAGTGTAACCTTCACCCTAACCCTGACCATAATGCTAACTCTAGCCCTAATCCTAACAATTATCCTAGCAGTAACCCTAGGTCTAAACCTATAAATTACCCTAATGATAACTATAACCTTAATGCTAACACTAGGCCTAACCCTAAACCTATCACAAACCCTAACCATATCCATTACCTTAAACCAAACCTAACCCTAAACCTAACACTATCCATTACCCTAACCCTAATTCTAAACTTAATGCTAATTTGAGCCTTAACACTAAAACTTAACCCAAAACCAAAGCCTGACCCTGACCCTAATAATACCCCACATCTTAATTTGACTTTTTCCCTAAAAGTAACACTTCAATTTGACCTTGCCATAAACGTAATCCTAAAAATACCAGTAACTATAAACTTAAACCTGACATTAGTCCTAGCCCTAATTGTTACCCTAAACCTAACACAAAACGTAGCCCTAATCCTAGCCTTAAATCTAGCCTTAATCCTAAATCTAACCATAACCCTATCCCTAACCCTAAAGCTAATCATAAAACTAGCACTAACCTGAATCATAGCACTAAAAGAAGACCGAGCAACAGGCCTAACACAAACCTTATCTTAAACCAAAACTTAGCACTACACGTAGATCTAACCCTAGCCCTAATTCAAGTCCTAAACATAATCATAAAATTAAACCTTTACCTGACTTATATCCTAACACTCATCAAGTTCAAAACACCACCCTAACCCTAAACCTACCGTAATCCTATCCCTAGACTTAACCCTAAACCTAGCCCTAACCCTAGCTCAAAACCTAACTTTTATGGAAAACATAAACCTAACCCTAACCCTAACATGATATTAGCCCTAGCACTAATCCTAGCCCTGAATCTGAAATGAACACTATCCCTCATCCTAGTCCTAAACCTAGCCTTAATCATGACCTTAACTCCAACTCTAGCTCTAACCTTAACTCTAACCCTCACCCTACGTCTAAACCTAGCTATAACACCATTCACTATCCTAAAATTAAACCTAACCCTAACCCTATCGCTAGGCCTTAACTAAACACTAACCCTAGCCCTAATCCTAGCCCTAATTTAACCCTATCAGAAACCCTAAATCTAATTTTAGCCCTATCACTAATTTTACCTCTCACACTAGCCCTAACCCTAATGTTAATCCTAAAACTAGCCGTAACTCTAGCCCTAGCCCTAGAACTAAACAGAACGATATCCTTAACCGTAAACCTTAACCAAAACCTAATCATTACCCTAACCCTAGCCCTAATTTGAGTTTTAATCCAAACAATAAATCTAACCGTGACCCTGACTCTGACCATAACACTAATCCTAGCTGTAAACATAGCCCTAATCCTAAACCTAAACCTAAGACTAGACATAGCCCTAACTCTAACCACAAATTTAGCCCAAAACATAAACCTGGTCCTTACATTAGCCGTAACCCTAACTCTAGCACTAAGTTAACACAAAACCTAGACCTAATCTGAGACGTAACCCAAGTTTTAACCCTAATCCTAACCCTAACCCTAGCCCTAATCATAAACATAACCCTAGCCCTAAACCTACCTCTAACCATATACATTGCCATAAACAGGACCCTAACTCTAATGCTAAACCTAGTCTTAAACCTAACCCTATCCCTAATCCATTCCATTACCCTAACCAAAACCTAGACTCTAAACCTCACCCTATCATTAACATAACACTAACCCTAATGCTAATTTGAGCCCTAATTTTAAAACTTAACCCATCCCAAACTATAACCCAGAGCCTGACTGTAAAAATAGTTTTAGCTCTAAACCTGACCCTAACCCTAAAACTAACACTTACACTACATGTAGCCATAAACCTAACACTAAAACTATCTTTAACCATAACCCAAGACCTGATATTAGCCCTAGCCCTAATCCTAGCCACAAACATAAAACAAACCCTAGCCCTCATCCTAGCCCTAAAACCTATCCCTAATCATAACACTATCCTTAAAAATAGCCCTAACCTAATTCTAACACTCACCCTCCCACTAAACCTAGTTAAAACACCATCCCTTACCCTAATCTTAATCCTAACCCTAACCCTAACACTAGACCTAAGCTGAACAGTAACTCTAGCCCTAATCATAGCCCTAATTTAACCCTATCCATAATTCTAACACTAACCAATGACCTAAGACAAACTCTAACTCTCACACTAGCCCTATCCCTAGTTCTAAACATATCCCTTAACTTAACCCTAACCCTAGCCCTAAACATAGCCATAAATCTAGGCATAACACTTGCCTAATCCTTATTTCTAGTCCTAACCCTAGATCCAACTCTAACTCTAACTCAAACACTAATCCTAAGCCTAAGCCTAACATTAATACTAGCACTAACTCTAACACTACTCATGAAACTAACCCTAACCCTAACCCTAGCAGTAAAACAAAACTGAGTACTAGCCCTAAAACTAAATCTTAACTTAACCAAATCCTAATACTACACCTAGACCTAACCCTAGCCCTAATTTGAGTCCTAACCTTAACCTGAATACTAATCCTGACTCTGAATCATATCCTAACACTCACTCTTGCTCTAAACACCACCCTAACTTTAAACCAAACCCTTACAGTAACCCTAGCCTTATTTGGAATCATAACCCTAACTCTAAAGCTAACTTTGACCCTGATTATTAACCTAACAATAACACTTGCTCTAAATATCCCCCTAACCTTAAAGCTAATCCTAACACTAGAGGTTTAACCCTAACCATAACCCCAGAATTCATCCTATTTGTAACACTAGTTCTTACATTAGCCGTTGCCTAACCTTAAACCTAACACAAAACTAGCCCTAATCTGAGCCCTAATCCTAGCTTTAACCTAACCCTTCCCCTATTCCAAGCCCTACCCTAATGCTAACCCTAATCCTTAAACTAACAAAAACCCTAATCCCATTACTAGTCCTAACACTAGCACTCATTCTAGCTCTAACCATAAACCAAATCCTAACCCTAACCCTGACCCTTATTCTGACCCTAAAACTAATTGTAGATCTAAACCTGAACTTAACCCTAAAATGAACCTTAATAGTAACCCGCCTGGTTAACTTATACCTAAACCTAACCCTAACACTAGCACTAGACCTAAACCAAATCATAAATCTAGCCATAACTCGAACACTAGACCTAATGAAAAACCTAGACATAGCCCTAAAAATAACCTTAGCCTAAGCCAAACAGTAACTCTTCCCCTAGACCTAATTCTGGATTTAATTCTAACCATAACACTAACCTGAACACTGACCCTGACACTAACAGTAACCCTAGCTCTAAACACCACCCCAATGCTAAACCTAACCCTAAAACTATACCTAGCCTTAACATTAACCCTAAAACTAGCCTGAATCATAATAAGTTCTTACATTAGCTGTAGCCCTAACCTATTGCAAAACCTAGCCCTAATCCAAGGTCTACCCTAGCTTTAACCCTAAAGCTAATCCAAATCCTAACCATAGCCCTAACCCTAAGCCTAAGCCTAAGCCTAGACCTAATCCGTAGCAAAATCCTAGCCCTAACCCTACCTCTAACCTAACCATTACTCTAATGATAACCCTAACCCTTATGCTAACCATAGGCCAAAACCTAAAACTATACCTAAATTAACCCTATAAATTACCCTACACTTAACCTGAACCCACTATCCTTAACAATAATGCTAATTCGAGCCCAAAACCTAAACCTTAACCTAACAAAAAGCCTAAACCTGACCCTAACTCTAATAATACCCTAGCTCTAAACTTTACACTAACCATAAACCTAACCCTTAAAATAGACCTAGTTATAAACCTAACCCTAAACTATCCCTAACTGTAACCCTAGATCTTACTTTTGCCCTAGCTCTAATACTACTCCTACACCTAACACAAAACTTAGCCCATATCCTAGACATAAACTTTACTTTAATCATAAACCTAACACTTACCCTAATTATAACCCTCACGCTAGGCATAAAACTAGCTGTAATCCCAACCCTTACCCTAAACCTAACTGTAACCCTAAACCTATTATTAACCCTAGCCCTAACCAGGGCCTAACCCTAACACTAACCCTTGTCCTAAGACTAACTCTAACTCTCGCCCTAGCCCTATAGCGAGTTCTATACCAATCCCTTACCATCACCCTAAACCTAACCCTAAAGTTAGCCCTAACCCTAGCCCTATCTTTCACCCTAGCTCAAACCTTAGATCTAAACCTAACTCTAAATCTAACCCTAAACCTAAGCCTAAACCTCACACTAACACTAGCCCTAACCCTAAAACTAATCCTAAAACTAGCAGTAACCATATCACTAGCCCTAAAAGAAAACCGAGTCACAGCCCTAATCCTAACCCTTAACCTAAACCAAACCCTAACCTTACAAGTAGTCCTACACTTATTTCTGATTCCAGTCTTAAATCTAACCTGAAAAGTAATAAGGACACTGACTCTGAACCTAACACTAAATCTAGCTCTAAATATTGTCATAACCATAAACCTAACCCTAACACTAGACCTAGACCTAACCCTAGCCCTACTTCGAGTCCTAACCATAACCTTAAAACTTACCCTGACCCTTACTCATATCCTAACACTGACACTAGCTCTAAAGACCACGCTAAACAAACAAAACCTTAACAGTAACCCTAGCCCTAATTCCAGTCATAACCCTAACCTAAAAGCACACCCTGACCTGACTAATATGAGGGCTAATGTTTGTGTTAGGGTTAGGGCTAGTATTAGGGCTAGGGCTAATGTCAGGTCTGGGGTTACAGTTAGGGATAGATTTAGTGTTAGTTTTATGGCTTGGTCCAGTGTAGGCGTTAGGTTTATACTAAGGGTCAATTTAAGAGCGAGGGTTATTATTAGGGTCAGGATCAATGTGAGGGTTTGAGTTAAGTTAGGGTTTAGGTTTAAGGCTTGAATTATCATTAGGGTTTAGGGTTAAGGTAATGAAAGGGTTAGGTTTAGGATTTAGATGTGTTTTAGTGTAATGGATAGGGCTAGTGTGAGAGTTAGAGTTAGTCTTAGGGTTAGGCCTAGGGTTAGCATAAGAGTTATTATTAGGGTAATGGATAAGGTTAGACCTATGATTAGGGATAGGGTTATGGATAGGATTAAGGCTTTTTTTGGATTAGGGTTAGGATTAAAGTGTTGTTTAGTTTAATGGATAGGGTTAGGGTTAGGCCTAGTGTTAGCATAATGGGTTATCATTATGGTAATGGATAGGGTTAGAACTATGATTAGGGGTAGGGTTATGTACAGGATTAGGGCTGTTGTTTGGGTTAATGTTAGATTTACGTTTAGGGTTAGAGCTAGGTTTAGCGGCTGGGGATGTGGCTCAAGAAGTAGCGTGCTAGTCTGGCACGTACAGCGGACTGGATTTGATCCTCAGCACTACATACCAATAAAAGAAAAAGATGTTGTGTCCACCAAAAAGAAAAAAAAAAAATCTTAAAAAAAAGGCTATATTTTGGGTTAGGTTAGGGCTAGGGTTAAGGCTACAGCTAATGTACAAAGTAGTGATATGATTAGAGCTAGTGATAGGGTCAGGATTAGGGCTAAGTCTACTGTTAGGGTTAAGTTTATGGTTATGATGATGTTTAGAGCTAGGTTTAATGTTAGAGTCAGAGTCAGAGTCCAGATTAGTTTTCAGGTTAGGTTTAGGACTTGAATTAGAGATAGGTTTAGGGCTAGGTGTAGGGTTAGGGTTTGGTTTAGGTTAAGTGTTAGGGTTAGGGTTATGATTCAGTTTTGTTTTAGGGCTAGGGGTAGAGTTAGGGCTAGTTTTAGGATTAATTTTAGGATTAGGGCTAGTGTTAGTGTGAGGTTTAGGCTTAGGTTTAGGGTTAGATTTAGAGTTAGGGTTAGATCTAGGCTTTGAGCTAGTGGTAAGGGTAGGACTAGGATTAGGGCTAAGTTTAGGGCTAGGTATAGGGTGATGGTAAGGGATAGGTTTAGAACTAGGTATAAGGCTAGCGTGAGAGTTTGAGTTAGTCTTGTGATTGGGTTAGGGATGAGTTAGGGATAGGGTTAAATTAGGGCTAGGATTAGGACTAGGGTTAGTGTTAGGGGTAGGCCTAGATTTAGGGCTAGGGTTAGAGTTAGAGATAGGGTTTGGGTTAGGTTTAGGTTAAGGGATGGGATGATAGCTACTTTTAGGACTAGAATGAGGATGAGGATTAGATTTAGGGTTATAGTTAGGGATAGGTTTATGATTAAGGTGAGGTATATGGCTAGAATGTGGGATAAGGTTTGTGTTAGGATTTGGACTAGGATTAGAGCTAGAGCTAATGTCAGGTCTAGGGTTACAGTTAGGGAGAGTTTTAGGGTTAGGTTTGTAGCTAGGTCTATTGTAAGGGTCAGGTTTCTTGTTAGGTTCAGGTATAGAAATATGGGTATTATTAGGGTCAGGGTCAGAGTTAGGGTTTTTATTAGATTAAGCTTTAGGGATAAGGCTCAAGTTATCATTATGCTTAGGGATAGGTTAATGATAGCTTTAGTTGTAGAGTTGAGGTTAGGTGTAGGGTAATGGATAGGGTTAGGGTTAAGAATAGGATTAGGGATATGGTTAGTGTTATGGTTAGCTTTAGGGTTAAAGCTAGGGTAGGGCTTGGGTTAGGGCTAGGTTTTGCAATAGTTTAGGGCTATGGCAAAATTAAGAACTTTGCTATGATAGGGCTATTTTTATGGTTAATGTTAGACCTAAGTATAG
This sequence comes from Marmota flaviventris, assembly GCF_047511675.1. Taxonomy (NCBI): domain Eukaryota; kingdom Metazoa; phylum Chordata; class Mammalia; order Rodentia; family Sciuridae; genus Marmota; species Marmota flaviventris. The sequence continues at coordinate 32,251 of NW_027287793.1, read as the reverse complement.
TTTTAGGGTTAGGTTTAGGGTTAGGGTGATGTTTAGAGCTAGGGTTAGTGTAGGTGTCAGGGTCTGTGTTCAGTTTAGGGTTATGGTTAATGTGAAAGCCAGTATTAGGACAAGGGTTAAGATTAGGGGAATGGTTAGTTTTGGGCTTTAGGCTAAGGGTGATTATTAGTGCTAGGTTTTTCTTTAGGTCTAGGCATAGAGTTATGGATAGATTTGGATTAGGTTTAGGTCTAGGGCTAGTGATAGGTCTAGGTTTAGGTATAAGCTTACCAGAAAGGCTAGTATTAGTGTTCGGTTTAGGGTTAGGTTCAGGTTTAGATCTATGATTACTATTAGGGTCAGAATAAGGGTCAGGGTTATGGTTAGGGTTTGGTTTATGGTTAGAGCTAGAATGAGGACTAGGGTTAGTGTTTGGGTTAGATTAAGGATTAGGATTAGTATTACGATTAGGATTAGCATTAGGTTTAGGGTTCGGCATAGGGTAAGTGATAGGGATGGAGATAGTATTAGGACTAGGGTTGGGGTTAAAGCTAGGTTTACGGCTCGTATTAGGGCTAGTTTCTGTGTTAGGATTAAGGCTAGGGTTAGATCAATGACTAATGTAACAACTATGGTTTTTAGGGTTAGTTTTAGGGTGATGGTTAGGGGTTAAGCCTCTAGTGTTTGGATTAAGTTTAAGGTTAGGGTGAAATTTAGAGCTGTGTTAGTGTTAGGTTAATAGTCAGGGTCAGATTTATTTTAGGGTTAGGGTTAGGACTCGAATTAAGGCTAGGATTACTGTAAGGGTTTGTTTTAGGGTTAGGGTGGTGTTTAGAGCAAGGGTGAGTGTTAGGATGTGAGTCAGAGTTAGGGTTAGTATCAAGCTAAAGATTAGGACTCGAATTAGGGCTAAGTTTAGGTCTAGGTGTAGTGTTAAGGTTTGGTTTAAGTTAAGGTTTAGGATTAAGGCTATTGCTCAGGTTTGTTTTACTGTAAGGTTTAGGGTTAGTACTATTTTTATGATTAGCATTAGGGCTAGGGCTAGTGTTAATATCAGGCTTAGGCTTAGGGTTGGATTTCTAGTTAGGATTAGATCTAGGGTTAGGAGTAGGAATAAAGATTAGGCAGTGGTTATTGCTAGGTTTAGGGCTAGGGTTAGGGCTAGAGTTAGGATTATGATAATGGATAGGGTTAGAAGTAGAGATAGGGCTAGTGTGAGAGTTAGAGTTAGTCTTAGGGTTAGGGTTAGGGCTAGGATTAGGGTTCTGGTAAGGAATAGGGTTTGAACTAGGGATGGGGCTAGGGTGGGAATTAGATTTAGTCTTAGGGCTAGGGTTAGGAATAGGACTAAATTAGGGCTAAGATTACAGCTAGGGTTAATTTTGGGGTTAGGCCTAAAGTTAGGTTTAGGTTTGGGATTAATGCTTGGTTTAGGGCTAGGATAAGGGCTGAGGTTTGTGTTAAGTTTAGGACTAGGATTAGAGCTATGGCTAATGTCAGGTCTAAGGTTAGGGTTGGGGATAGTTTTAGGATCAGGGTTGTGGCTAGGTCTAGTGTAAGTGTTAGGTTTAATGTAAATTCAGCCTTAGAGCTAGGAGACTTATCAGGGTTATGGTCATTGTTAGAGTTTGCTTGAGGTTAGTGTTTATGGTTAGGGCTTGAGTTAGCACTAGGGTGTGGGTTAGGTACTGATAGGGTTTTGTTTAGTGTTTTCATTAGGTTTAGGGTAATTGATAGGGTTAGGGTTAGTGATAGGCTTAAGATTAGGCCTAGGGTTCGCATTAGGGTAAGGGTTATGGTTAGTATAATGGATGGAATTAGAGCTAAGTTTAGGGCTAGGTTTCTGGTTAGGAATAGGTCTTGAATTAGCATTAGGGTTACGGTTAAAACTAGGGTTAGGCTTAGGTTTATGTTTAGCAATAGGATTAGGTTTTGAGCTAGGGTTAGTTTTAGGGTGAGGGTTAGGTTTAGGGTTACTTCTAGGAATAAGATTATAGTACTCATAGGGTTAGGGTTAGGGTTAGGGCTAGGGACATCATTAGGGATAGGGTTAGGGTTAGGGTAATGTATATGATTATATGTAGATTTAGGGCTATGTTTAACATTAAATTGAGGTTTAGGCTTAGAATTAGGGCTATGGTTATGTTTAGGTTTATAGTAAGGGTTAGGTTTTGAGCTAGGGTTAGGTCTAAGGCAAGTGTGAGATATAAGGTTATGTCTAGGGTTAGTTTTCCAGTTAGGTTTGGTTTAGCATTAAGCCTAGAATTATCAATAAGTTTAGGTTTAGGTTTAGGTTTAGAGTAATCGGTAGGTTTAGAGATAGGTTTAAGGCTACGGTTAAGGTTAAGATTAGGGCTAGTGTTAGGGTTAGTTTGAGGGATTAGTTTAGGTTTATGTTTAGAATAATGTTTAGGCTTTGAGCTAGGATTAGGACTAAGGTGAGAGTTAGGTTAGAGTTTGGGCTAGGGTTAGGGTTAAGGTTATGCTTAAGGCTTGATTTAGGCTTAGGATTAGCTGTAGGTTTTGTGTTAGGTTTAGGGCTAGGGTTAGGGCTCTGGGTAATATTCGAGCTATGATTATGTTGAGGGCTGGTTGTAGGGTTAGGGTTATGGCTAGTTCTAGTGTTAGGTTCAGATTTTCATGTAGGTTCAGATTTAGAGACAGGTTTATTCTAAAGGCAGAGTCGGTGTTTGGGTTAGAGTTAGTGTTAGGGTTACAGCCAGAATTAGGACTATGTTTGGGTCTAGGGTTAGGTTAGTTTTCGATTTAGGGTAAGCATTATTGTTAAGGCTAGTGCTAGGTTTATGTTTACTTCTAGGGGTAGAGTTAAGGCTAGATTTAGGATTTGCTTTAGGTCTAGGGGTAGTTTTAGGGTTTGGTCTAGGGTTTGGTCAGTTTTAAACCTAGGGTTAGGGTCAGAATAAGGTCAGGGTAAGGGTTAGAGTTTGGGATATGGTTAGAGCCAGAATGAGGGCTATGGTTAAGACTATTAATAGGGTTAGAGTTTTGGTTAACCTAAGAATTAGAGATCGGTCTAGGGTTACCATTAGGGTTAGGATTATTCTTAGTTTAAGGAATAGCCTTAGAGGTAGGGTTAATGCTAGAGTTAGGGTTAGGGTTAGGGTTAAATATAAATTTTGAGCTCGGATTAGGGCTAGTTTTTTTATTTGGATTAGGTCTAGATTTTTGCATTGGCTAATGTAAAATCCAGGGTTACAATTAGGGTTAGTTTTAGGGTTAGAGTTAGGGGTAGGTCTAGTGTTAGGTTTAGGTTTAATGTTAGGGTAATATTTAGAGCTAGGGTTATTGTTAGGATATGAGAAAGCATCAAGTTTAGTTTTAGGCTTATGATTAGCACTCAAATAAGGGCTAGGGTTACTGTTCAGTTTAAGGTGAGGTCTGTGTTTAGAGCTAGGGTGACTGTTAGGGTATCAGTCAGGTCAGGGTTTGCTTTAAGTTTAGGGTTATGACTTGAATTAGGGCTAGGATTACTTTTAGGTTTTGGTTTAAGTTTAGGGTAGCCTTTAGAGCTAGGGTCAGTTTTATGATATGAGTCAGGGTCAGGGTAAGTTTTAAGGTTAGGTTTAGGACTCGAATTAGGGCTAGGGTTATGACTAGGTGCACTGTTAGGGTTTGGTTTAAGTTAAGGTTTAGTGTTAGGGCTGTTGCTCAGTTTTGTTTTAAGTTCTAGGTTTAGCGTTTGGGCTAGTTATAAGATTAGCATTAGGGTTAGGGCTAGTATTAGTGTTAGGCTTAGGCTTTGGGTTAGGGTTAGATTTGGATTTAGCATTAGATCTAGGATTAGGGATAGGTCTAACTAGGGAAAGTGTCAGGGCTAGGGTTATGGTTACAATAACAGATAGGTTTAGAACTAAGTCTAGGACTAGGGTGAGAGTTAGAGTTAATCTTAGGCCTAGGGTTCTGGTTATTTTTAAAGATAGGGCTAAGTTAGGGCTAGGATTAGGGCTAGGGTTAGTGTTCAGCTTAGGCCTAGTGTTCAGGCTAGGGTATAGTTAATTTTAGGGTACGGTATATTGTCATAGCTAGGTTTAGTGTTAGGGTGAGGGTTAGAATTTGGGTTAGGACTAGGTTTAGGTTTAGGGTATGATTAAGGCTCAGTTTAGGGCTAGGATGAGTCCTAGGGTTAGTTGTAGTGTTAGGTCTAGAAATTAGGGCTAGGGCTTATGTCAGGTCTAGTGTTACAGTTTGGCGTAGATTTTGGGTTAGATTTGTGTCTAGGTCTAGTGTAAGTTTTATTCTTAGGGTGAGGGTCAGGTTTAGAGCTAGGTGTATTTTTAGGGTCAGGATCAGGTTAGGGTTTGTTTTAGGTTAAGGTTTAGGGATAGGGCTAAAATGAGCATTAGGGTTAGGGTTAGGGTTATGGCAATTGATTGTGTTAGGTTTAGGTTTCAGGGAAGTTTTAGGGCAATAGAGAGCTTTAGAGTTAGCAAAAGGGTTAGGGTTATGCTAGGGTTAGCATTAGGATTAGGGTTATCATAAGAATAAATATATAGTGTTAGAGCTATGGTTAGGGCTAGGGTTAGGTTATGATTAGGGCTAGAGTTAGATTAGGTTTTGAGTTAGGGCCAGTAACCCTAGCTTAGGGTAGGGTTAGTGTTTGATTTAGGGTAACATTTAGGTTTTGTGCTAGGGTTAGGTCTAGGATGAGGGTTAGGCTTAGTGTTATGCTCAGTGTTAGGTTTAGGGTTATTGTAGTGTTTTCATTAGGGTAGCATTAGGTTAAGGGTAATAGATTTGGTTAGATGTAAGGTTAGCTTTATGGTTAAGGTTAGGTTTAGATTTAAGTTTAGTTTTAGGGCTAGGTTTACTGTTGGTTATAAGGTAAAATTTTAGGTTTTGAGTTAGGGCTAAGGCTATGGCAAGTTGTAGGTTTAGCATTAGGTCTAAGGATCTGTTTATGGTTTCGGTTAGGGTTATGGTTAGGGTGATTGATAGGGTTATTATTTGGGTTAGGGTTAGAGTTAGGCTAATGCATAGGATTAGAGCTAGTGTTAGGTTTAGGGTTAAGGTTAGGATTAGGGCTATGGTTAGGTTTATGTTTAGGAATAGTGCTAGGGTCATGATTGGGCTAAGGGTTAGTCTTTGAGTTAGGGATAGGACTAAGGTGAGGGTTAGGGTTAGGGTTAGGACTAGAGTTAGGGTTAGGGTGAGTGTTATGCTTAGGGTAGGTTTAGGCCTTGATTAGGGTTAGGGTTATTTAAGTTTTTTGTTAGACTTAGGCGTAGGGTTAGTGCTATGTGTAACATAAGACCTAGGGTTCTGATTAGAGCTAGTTTTTAGGGTTAGCTTAACCCTAGATCTAGTGTTAGGTTTAAGTTTTGGGTTAGGGTCAGGTTTATAGCTAGGTTTTGTTAGTGTCAGGGCCAGTGTTCAGGTTAAAGTTAGGGTTAGGGTGAAAGCCAGAATAGGACTAGGTTTAGGTCTAGTGGTAGGTTTAGTGTTTGGTTAAGTTAAGGGTTATGGTTAGGCCTAGGACTATGTTTTTATTTAGGTCAAGGGCTAGAGTAATAGCGTGGATTTAGGATTATGTTTAGGTATGGGGCTAGTGTTAGGGTTAGGTTCAGGTATAAGTTTACTTGTAGGGCTATGTTCATGTTTCGGTTTTCAGTTTAGCATCAAATTTAGACCTATATTTAGTTTTAGGGTCAGAATAAGAGTGAAGGTTAGGGTGAGCTTTTAGGTTAGGGTTAAATCTAGAATGAGCTAGTATTAGGACTAGTAATAAGGTTATTGTTTGGGTTTGGCTAAGGATTAGGATTAGGACTAGAGTTAGCATTATGAATAGAGTTTGTTTTGGTGTAATGGATAGGATTAGAGCTAGGGTTAGGGCTAGAAGTAGAGTTAGGTTTAGGGCAAGTTTTAGGGTAGGGTTAGGGTAAATCTAGTGTTAGGGCTCGGACTAGGCTATTTTGTGTTAGAGTTAGGGCTAGGGTTTGGCTAAGGCCAATGTAAGAACCAGGGTTACGATTAGGATTAGTTTTAGGGTTAGGGTTATGGCTAGGTCTAGTGTTAGCATTAGTTTTAGGGTTAGGGTGATATTTAGAGCTAGGGTTTGTGTTTGGATATGAGCCAGAGTGACAGTAAGTTTTAAGCCTAGACTCGAATTAGAGCTCAGGTTATGGCTAGTTATGGGGTTAGGGTTTGGTTTTGATTAAGATTTAGTGTTAGAACAATGGCTAGGGTTAGGGGTAAGGGTTAAGGTTAGGGTTCAAATAGGGCTAGGATTAGTGGCTATGATTAGGGTGAGGGTTAGGCGTATGGTTAGGGCTAATGTTAGGGTTAGTTTTAGGGGAAGGATTGTGGTTATATAGATAGGTTAAGTGCTAGGGCAAGGTTTATATTTAGGGATAGGGCTAGGTGAGGGTTTCATTTAGGATTAAGTCTAGGTTTAGGGCTAGGATGAGGGCTAGTGTTTTGTGTTAGGGTTAGGGCTAGGATAAGGGCTAGGGCTACTGTCAGGTCTAGGGTTATGGTTAGGGATAGAGTTAGGGATAGGTTTATGGGTAGGTCTAGTGTAAGGTTTAGGTTTAGCATAGGGGTCAGATATATGGCTAGGTTATTATTATTATGGTCAGAGTATGGGTTAAGGATTGGTTTTGGGTTAAGTTTTAAGGTTAGGGCTCAAATTATCCTTAGGGTTAGTGTTAGGGCTAGAGTAATGGATAAAGTTAGGTTTACAGTTTAGGTTAGGTTTAGAGTAATATATAGGGTAGTGTTAGATATAGGGTTCGGGTTAGGCCTAGGGCTAGTATTTGGTTTAGGCTTATATGTAGAGTAATGAATATGTTTAGTGCTAGTGTTAGGGCTTAGGTTAAGGTTAGGATTAGGGCTAGGGTTTGGGTTCCAACTTGGGCTAGTGTTAGGGTTAGTTTTAGTGTAAGTGTTAGGGTTTGAGTTAGGGTTAGGGCTAGGGCGAGGGTTATGTTTAGAATCATGGCTACAGTTAGGGTTAGGGTTAGGGTTAGGGCTAGGTTTAGCATTAGGTTTAATTTTATGTTTAAGGTAATGGATAAAGTTAGAGCTAGGATTTGGACTATGGTTTCAGTTAGGATGAGCGATAGGGTTAGAGTTAGGGTTAGAGCTAGGGTTATGTTTAGAGTAAGGGTTAGAGTTTGAGCCAGGGTTTGATCTAGGGCAGGCATTAGGTTTAGGGTTTGTGCTACGGTTAGGGTTAAGGTTATGCTTAGGTCTAGGTTTAGGGCTTGTTTTAGGGCTGGGTTTTGTGTGAGGTTTATGGGTAGTGTTAAGGCTATGGGTAATGTAAGAGCTAGCATTATGGTTATGGCTAGTTTTTTGTGTTAGGGCTATACATATGTCTTGTGTTAGGTTTAAGTATTCAGTTAGGAAAAGGTTTAGAGCTAGGGTTTATGTTAGCTTAAGCATCATTGTTCGGGCTAAGATTGGGTTTTGGTTAGGGTCAGAATTAGAACTAGGTTTAAGTCTAGAGCTAGGGTTAGTCTTTGCTTTAGGTTAGTGGTTATTTTAGGGCTAGGGTTAGGTTTTTGTTTAGGACTAGGGCTAGAGTTATGGCTATATTTAGGATTAAGTTTAATTCTAGTGCTAGTGTTATGGTTAGTTTTAGGTATATGTTTACTGGTAGGGCTAGTGTTAGGGTTTGGTTTAGTGTTAAGTTCAGGCTTTGACCTATTGTTAGTGTTAGGTTCAGAATAAGGGAAGGGTTAGGTTTAGGCATCGTGTTAGGGTTATTCACAGAATTAGGTCTAGGGTTAGGAATAGTAATTGAGTTAGAGTTTGGGGTAAGCTAAGGGTTATGGTTAGAACTACAGTAGCCTTAGGGTGAGAGTTTGGCTTCGGGTAAGAAATATGTTTAGAGCTAGGTTTTGGGTTAGTGTTAGGGTTAGGGTTAGGGTTAGTGTTAAAGATAGAGTTGAGGATCAGATTAGCGCTAGGTTTTATGTTAGGTTTAGGGCTCTGGCTAATATAAGAACTAGCTTTACACTTAGAGAGAGTTTTAGGGTTAGGATTATGGCTAGGTCTACTCTTAGGGTTAGGTTTATGGTTAGGGTGATGTTTAGAGGTAGAGTTAGTTTTAGGGCCAGAGTCAGGGTCAGTATTAGTTGTAGGGATAGGGTTAGGACTAGGTGTAGAATAAGGATTAGATTTAGGTTAAGTGTTAGGATTAGGGCTATAGTTCAGTTTTGTTTGTGGGCTATGGCTAGGGTTAGGGCTAGTTTTCTAATTAGAATTAGGTTTAGGGCGAGTGTTAGGGTAAGGTTTAGGATTATAGTTAGGGTAGATTTAGACTTAGGGTTAGTTCTAGGTTTAGGACTATGGCTAGGTTTAGGGCTATGGTTAGGGCTAGTGTTAGAGTTAAGTAATAGATAGGTCTTGGGCTACAGTTAGGTTTAGTCTTAGTGCTAAGTTTAGAGTTAGGATTCGAGTTAGCAAAAAATTAGGGCTAGGATTAGAGCTATGGTTAGTGTTATGATTAGGCCTAGAGTTAGGGCTAGGTTTAGTGTTAGTTATAGTGTTAGGGTTAGGGATAGGGGAAAGGATGTGGTTATACCTAGATTCAGAACTAGGGCGAGGGTTGAAATTAGGGTTTAGGCTACGGTTAGGGTTCAGGTTAGGGTTAAGGCTAGGTTTAGGGCTACGATGAGGGCTCTGCTTTGTGTTAGGTTTAAGGCAAGAATTAGGTAGAGTGCTAATATCAGGTCTTAGGGATACGGTTAGGGATAATGTTAGTGTTAATTTTATGGCTAGGTCTAGTTTACGGGTTATGTTTAGGGTAAGGATCAGGTTTAGAGCTAGGTGTGTTATTAGAGTAAGTGTCTTGTTCAGAGTTTGAGTTAAATTTTGGTGTAGTTTTAGGGCTCGAATTAGCAATAGGATTAGGGTTAGGGTTCGACAAATTGATAAGGTTAGGTTTAGTGTTCAGGTTAGGTTTAGGTAAGAATAAGGTTAGTTTTAGCTATAGGTTTAGGGTTAAGCCTAAATGGATAGGGTTAGATTTAGGTTTAGGATTAGGGTTAGTGTTAGGTTTAGTGTAACTGTTAGGATTTGAGCTAGGATTAGGACTACGGCAAGGGTTAGGTTTACCGTTCGGTCTAGCTTTAGGTTTACAGTTAGTCTTAGTGTAGGTTTAGAGTTAGGACAACGGTTAAGTTTACAGTTAGGGTTAGAATAGTTTTAGGGTTAGGGTTAGTGTTATCATAACATTTATAATTATGGTTAGAGTAATGGGTGAGGTTAGAACTATATTAAGCGCTGTGTTTGGGTTAGTCTTATGTTTAGGGTAATGGATAGGTTAGGGCTAGGTTTATGTTAGGATTAGGGGTAGGGTTAGGGTTAGGGTTAGGTCTAGGGTTACTGCTAGGGTTAGGTTTAGCGTAAGTTTTAGGGTTTGAGCTATGGTTAGGGCTAGCATGATGGTTAGGTTTAGTGTCAGGTCTAGGTTTAGGATTAGGGTTAGGTGTAGGGCTAGGGTTAGCATTAGGATTAGGGTTATGTTTAGGGTAATGGATAGGATTAGAGCTAGAGTTAGGGCTAGGATTATGGTTAGGATTAAGTCTATGGTTAGGCTTAGGGTTAGGGCCAGTTTTAGGGTTAGGATTACGTTTAGGGTAATGATTCGGGTTAGGGTTAAAACGAGGTGTAGGGCTCAGTTTATGGCTAGGTTTTGGGTTAGGTTAGGGCTAGGATTAGGGCTGAGGCTAATGTAAGAACTAGAGTTATGATTAGGGCTACTTGTAGTTTTACTATTAGGGCTAGATCTAGTTTTAGGGTTAGGTATACATTTAGGTGATGTTTGAGCTAGGGTTAGAGTAAGGTCAGAGTCAGGCCCAAGGTTAGTTTTAGGGTTAGGTTAAGACTGGAATTAGGGCTAATGTTACAGCTAGGTGTAGGGTTAGGTTTTTGTTTAGTTTAAGGGTTAGGGTTAGGGCTATGGCTTGGTTTTGTTTTAGGGCTTGAACTAGATTACGGCTAGTTTTAGGATTAGTGTTAGTGTTAGGGCTAGTGTTAGTGTGATGTTTAGGCTTAGGGTTAGGTTGGACTTAAAGTTATGGCTAGATCTAGGGTTAGGGTAGGGCTACTGTTGGGGCTAAAGTTAGGGCAAGTGTTACGGTTATGTTAAGGAATAGGGTAAGATCTAGGAATAGGGCTAGGGTGAGAGTGAGAATTAGTCTCAGTGCTAGAGGTAGGGCTAGGGCTAAATTAGGGCTAGGATCAGGTCTAGGATTAGTGCAAGGGTTAAGTGTAGAGTTAGAGTTAGGGTTAGATTTGGGTGAAGGGATGGGGTTATAGCAAGGTTCAGAACTAGGGCGAGGGATAGAATTAGGGATAGGGCTAGAGTTAGGGTTTGGGTTAGGATCAAGGTTAGTTATAAGGCTAGGATGAGGGCTAGCGTTTGTGTTAGGGTTATGGCAAGAATTAGGGCTAGGGTTAATATCAGGTCTAGGGTTATGGTTATGAATAGTTTTTTGGGTAAGATTTTTGGCTAGGTTTAGTGTCAGAGTTAGGTTTAGGGTGAGGTTCAAGTTGAGAGCTAGGGGTATTATAATAGTCAGAGTCAGGTTTTGGGTTTGGGTTAGGTTGAGGTTTAGTGTTTTGGCTCAAATTAGCATTAGGTTTGAGTTAGAGTTAGGATAATAGATAAGGTTATGTTTAGGCTTCAGGTTAGGTTTAGGGCTCAGGTTAGGTTTAAGGTAATGTATAGGGTTAGGGTTAGGCCTAGGGTTAGGATTAGGTTTATGGTTATCATTAGGGTAATGGATAGGTTTAGAGCTAGGGTTAGGGCTAGGGTTATGTTTAGGATTACGGCTAGATTTAGGGTTAAGTTTAGGGTTAAGGATAGGGTTAGGTTTAGGGTATGGGTTAGGGTTTGAGCTAGGTTTAGTGCTAAGGATAGGGTTAGGATTAGGATTAGGTCTAGGATTAGGGTTACCATTAGCGTTAAGTGTATGAACAGGATTAGATGTCGCATTGGGGGGGGTTAGGGTTAGGTTTAGATTTGGGACTAGGGTTACTGTTATGCTTAGCATAATTTTTAGGTTTTGAGCTAGGGTTAGGACTATGGGAAGGTTTAGGTTTATGGTTAGGTCCAGGGTTAGGTTTACAGTTAGGGTTAGAGTAGGTTTAGTGTTAGGGCTAAGGTTATCGTGAAGTTTATGGTTATTGTCAGATGAATTGACCGGGTTAGAGCTAAGGTTATGTGTAGTTTTAAGTTTAGGATTAGGGCTAGGTATAGGGCTATTGTTACGGTTAGGGTTAGGCTTATCATTTTCTTATGGTTAGGTTAAGTGTAAGGGTCAGGGATTGAGTAAGTTTTAGGGCTAGGTTGAAGCTTCAGGTTAGAAACAGTGCTAGGGATAGAGTAAGGGTTAGGGTTAAGTTTAGGGCTAGGTTTAGCATTAGGTTTAGTGTTATGATTAGGGTAATGGCTAGAGTTAGAGCTAGAGTTTGGGCTACTGTTACAGTTAGGATTAGGGCTAGGATTGGGGTTAGGGTTTGGGCTAGGGTTATGTTTAGGGTAACAGCTAGGGTTTGAGCTAGTGTTAGTGCTAGGGCTAGATTGAGGATTAGGTTCAGCCATAGGTCTAGGGACAGGTTTATGGTAGGTGTAGGGTTAGAGTTAAGTTTAGGGCTAGGGTTAACTTTAGTGTTAGGATAAGGGTTAGGGTAATGGATATGGTGAGATGTAGGTTTATGTTTAAGTTTAGGGTTAGATTTAATTTTAAGATTAATGTTAAGGCTACAGTTATGTTTAGGTTTATAGTACGGTTAAGGTTTTGAGCTAGGTTTAGGGCTATGGCGAGTGTTACATTTAGGGTTAGGTCTATTGTTTTTTTTCATGTTAGGGTTAGGGTTACTTTTAGGGTTAAGGCTAGGGTTATCAATACATTTAGGTGTAGGTTTAGGTAAGGTGTAGGTTTAGAGCTAGGTTTAGGGCTAGGGTTAAGTTTAGGTTTAGGGCTAGGGTTAGGGTTTAGAGTAAGTTATAGGTCTAAGTTTATATTTATGGTAGGGTTAGGCTTTGAGCAAAGTTTGAGACTAAGGCTAGGGTTAGGTTTAGGGTTAGGGTTAGGGCTAGGGTTAGGGTTGGGGTTTCGCTAAGGGCCTAATTTAGGCCTAGAATTTTCTCTAGGTTTTGTGTTAGTTTAAGGCATAGAGTTAGACCTATGGGTAATGTAAGAGCTAGGATTATGATTAGGGCTAGTTGTAGGGTTAGGGTTATGGCTATGTCTAGTGTTAGGTTTAGGATTTTGGTTAGGGTAAGTTTTAGAGATAGATTTAGTGTTAAAGGCAGGGTCAGTGTTCAGTTTAGAGTTAGAGTTAAGGTTAAAGCCAGAATTGGGACTAGGTTTCTGTCTAGGGGAGGGTTAGTCATTGTGTTAAGTTAAGGTTTATTGTTAAGGCTAAGGCTAGGTTTTTGTTTAGGTCTAGAGCTAGAATTAAGGCTAGATTTAGGATTAGGTTTAGGCCTAGAGCTAGTGATACGGTCTGGTTTAGGTATAAGTTTACTGGTAGGGCTAGTGTTATGGTTTGGTCTAGCATTAGAGTCAGGTGTAGACCTAGGTTAGTGTTATGGTCAGAATAAGGGTCAGGGTTATGTTTAAGGTTTGGGATAAGTTTTGAGCTACAATGAGGGCTAGAGTTAGGACTATTAATATGGCGAGAGTTTTCATTATCCTGAGGATTAGGGATAGGTCTAGGGTTACCATTAATGTGTTTTTCTTAGGTTTAGGGATAGGGTTAAACCTAGTGTTAGGGGTAGGAGTAGGGTTAGGTTTAGTGTTAAAGCTAGGTTTAGGGCTCCAATTAGGACTAGATTTGTGTTAGTGTTAGGGCTAGGTTTTGGGCAACAGCTGAAGTAAGAACCAGGGTTACAATTAGGGTTAGCTTTAGAGTCAGGGTTAGGGGTAGTTCTAGTGTTAGTGTTAGATTTACGGTTAGGGTGATATTTAGAGCTAGAGTTATTTTTAGAATAAGAGTCAGGGTCAGGGTTAGCTTTAGGGTTTGAATTTAGACTCGAATTAGGGCTAGGTTTACTGTTAGGGTTTGGTTTAAGGTTAGCATCATGTTTAGAGCTAGGGTGAGTGTTAGGATATGAATCAGGGTCAGTGTTAGTTTTAAGGTTATGGTTAGGACTCAATTAGGGCTAGGATTAGTTCTTATAGTAGTTTCAGGTTTGGTTTAAGTTAAGGTTTAGGGTTAGGTCTATTGCTCGGTTTTGCTTTAGTCTAGGATTAGGGTTAGGGCTAGTGTTAGTTTTAGGCTTAGATTTAGGGTTAAGGTTATATTTATAGTTGGGTTTAGATCTATGATTATGTTAGGATTAATGATAGGGCTAGGGTTAGGGCCAGAGTTAGAGTTATGGTAAGGGAAAGGGTTAGATCTAGGGATAGGGCTAGTGTGAGACTTAGAGTTAGTTATAGGGCTAAAATTAGAGTTAGGGATTTGCATAGGAGTAATTAGGGCTATGAGTAGGGCTAGGGTTAGTGTTCAGCTTAGGCCTAGCGATAAGAATAGGGTTAGGTTTAAGTTTAGGATAAAGAATGGTGTTATAGTTAGGTTTAGATGTATGGTGAATTTTAGAGTTACAGTTAGGGTTCGTGTTGAGTTTAGGGTTATGATTAATGCAAGGTTTAGGGCTAGGTTGAGGGCTAGTGTTTATTTTATATTCAGGGCTACAATTAGTGCTAGGGCTAATATCAGGTCTCAGGTTATGGTTAAAGATAGTTTTAGGGTTAGGCTTATGGCTACGACTAGTGAAGGGTTAGGTTTCGGGTAAGGGTGAGGTTTAGTGCTCGGGGAATTATTAGGATAAGTATTTGGCTTACGTAAGGGTTTAGGTTTATGGCTCAAATTAGAATTAAGGTTATGGTTAGGGTATAGTTAGGGTTTGTTTTAAGGTTCAGGTTTGGTTTATGGTAATTGATACGGTTAGCATTAGTGATAGGGTTAGTTTAAGCTTAGGGTTAGCATTAGGGTAAGGCTGATGGTTAGGGTAATTTATAGGGTAGAGGTTAGATTAGAACTAGAGTTATGGTTAGGAATATGCCTTGAGTTAGTGTTAGAGTTAGTGTTAAATTTAGAGTTAGGGTTAGGGTTAGTGTTATGTTTAGCATAAAGGTTAGGTTTTGAGCTAGGATTAGGGCTAGGTTTAGTGATAAGATAATGGTAGGTTTAAGATTAGGGTTAGAGTTAGGGCTAGGGTTATCATTAATATTAGGGTTAGGGTTAAGGTAACGGATAGTGTTAGTTTAGGTTTAGATTTGGTTTAGATTTAGAATTAGTGATAATTTTACGATTAGAGCTATGGTTATGTTTAGGATTATGGTTAGGTTTATGGTTTGATCTAGAGTTAGGGCTATGCTGAATGTTAATTTTAGGGTTATGTCTCTGGTTAGTTTTCCAGTTAGGGTTAGGTTTAACATAAGGGTTCTCACCAGGATTGTCAATAAGTTTAGGTTTAGGGTTAGGGTAATGGGTAGGTTTAGAGCTAGGTTTACTGCTTATGATTAGGGCTAGTTTTAGGGTTAGGGTTATGGCTGGGTCTAGAATTAGGTTTAGGTGTTGGTTAGTTTCAGGTTTGGAGGTAGGTTTAGTGTTAAAGGCAGGGTCAGTGTTTGGGTTAGAGGTAAAGTTAGGGTTACAGCCAGAATTAGGACTAGGTTTAAGTCTAGGGTTTGAGTTAGTGTTTGGGTGAGGTAAAGGTTTTTATTAGGGGTAGGGCTAGGATTTTGTTTAGGTCTAGAGCTAGAGTTCAGGCTAGATTTAGTATTAGGTTTAGGTCTATAGATAGTGGTAGGGTTAGGTTTAGGCATAAGGTTATAAGAAGGGCTAGTGTTAGGGTTTTTTTTTTAGGGTTAGGGTCAGGATAGCCCTAGGGTATGTGTTATGTGCAGAATAAAGGTCAGCGTTGGGGTTAGGGTTTGTGATAGTATTAGAGCTAGAATGCGATCTAGGGTTAGGGATATTAATATGGTTAGGATTTGGTTAGCCTAAGGATTAAGGATAGGTCTAGGTTTACCATTAGGTTTAAGGTTTTGCTCAGGGTATGGTATAGTGTTAGGGCTAGGGTTAGGTTTATGGTTAGGGTTAAAGCTAGGTTTAGGGCTCCGATTAGGACTAGTTTTTGTGTGAGGTTTAAGGCTCGGGTTAGACATGTTGCTCGATTTTGTTTTAGTGCTATGGTTAGGGTTAGAACTAGTTTTATGATTATCTTTAGGGTTAGGGCTAGGGTTATGGTTAGGTTTACGATTAAGGCTAGATTCAAGGTTTGGTGTTATGTATAGGTCAAGAATTAGGGCCAGGACTATTGTCAGGTGAAGGTTTATATTAAGTGATATTTTTAGGTTTAGGTTTATGGCTAGGTAAAATTAATGTGGTAAGTTTAGGGAAAGGGTCAGAATAAAAGCTGGGGTATTATTAGGGTCAGAGTCAGGCTTCAGCTTTGGGTTAGGTTAAAATTTAGAGTTAAGGCTCAAATTAGCATTAAGGTTAGAATTAGGGTTAAGGTAATGGATAGTGTTAGCTTTAGGGTTCATGTTAGGTTTAAGAGAGTGTTAGCTTTAGGGTTAGGCTTAGGGTTAGCATTAGGGTTATGGTTATCATTACTGTAATTTATAGGGTTAGACCTAGGATTAGGGCTATGGTTATGGTTAAAATTAAGGCTAGAATTAGGTTTAGGGTCAGGGTTAGTGCGAGGGTTACAGTTAGGATTACGTTTAGGGTACGGTTTAGTTTCTGAGCTACAATTTTTGCTATGGCTAAGGTTTATTTAGAGTTTGGGCTAGGTTTATGGTCATGGTTAGTGTTACAGTTAGGGTGAGGGTTATCATTAGGTTTAGGGTAATAGGTTTAGATATCAGTGTAAAGATAATCTTAGGTTTAGGTTAGCCTTAGGTTTAGGTTTAGTATTAGGGTTAGCATTTGAGCTAACTTAGATTTAGGGTTAGGGTTAGGTTCACTGTTAGTTCTAGGATTAGGTTTTGGTTTAGGGTTAGGGTACGTTTACCTTTAGGTCTAGTGTTATCATAGGGTTAAGTTTAGGGTTAAGGTAATGGGTTGGGTTCAAGCTAGGGTTAGGGCTAGGGTTAAGGTTAGAATTAGGGCTGGGGTTAGAGCTGTGGTTAGGCCTTGGGTTAGTTTTAGGGTTGGGTTAAGTGTAATGGTTAGGGATTGAGCTAGGTTTAGGGCTAAGGTGAGGGTTAGGGATACAGTCAGGGCTAGAGTAGGGTTAGGGTTAGGTTTAGGGCTAGGGTTATCATTAGTTTTAGGGTTATGGTTAGTGTAATGGATAGAGTTAGAGCTAGGCTTTGGGCTATGGTTACAGTTAGGATTAGGGCTAGAATTATTGAGGTTTAGGGTTTGTCTAGGGTTATGTTTAGGGTAAGGTTTAGGGTTTGAGCTAGAGTTAGGGCTAGAACAATGGTTAGGGTTACGTTTAGGGTTACCCTATTGTTAGGTTTAGGGCTGTAATTATGGTTAGGTTTTTTGTGAGGTTTAGGGCTTGTATTAGAGATATGGGTAAGGTTAGAGCTAGAGATATGGTTATGGCTAGATTTAGAATTCGTCTAGTGTTAGGGTTAGTTTTGGGGTTAGGCTAAGCTTTATAGCTAGGGTTTTTGTTAGGGTAAGTGTCAGGGTTCATGTTAGAATTAGGTTTAGTGTTAGATCCAGAATGAGGACTAGGGTTAGGTGTAGGGTTAGAGTGAGTGTTTGGTTTGGTTAAGGGATATTGTTAAGGCTAAGGCTAGGGTTATGGCTATATTTAGGATTAGGTTTAGGTCTATTGCTAGTGTTAGTGTTAGGTTTAGGGTTAGGGTTACTGGTAGGGCTAGTGTTAGGTTTTGGATAAAATTTTGGTTCAGGTTTAAACCTATGTTTAGAGTTAGGGTCAGAATAAGGGTCAGGGTTAGGGTTAGGATTTGGGTTAAGTTTAGAGCTAGAATGAGGCCTAAGGTTAGTACTAGGAATGGAGTTAAGTTTCGGGGTAGACATAGAATTAGGGTTAGGACTAGGGTAGCAATAGGGTAAGGCTTTGACTAAGTCTAAGAAAATAGGGTTAGAGCTAGGATTAGGACTAGGGATAAGGCTAGAGTTAGGGCCAGGGTTAGGGATAGGGTTAAATTTAGGTTTAAGCTTGAATTAGGGCTAGGTTTTCTGTTAGGTTTAGGGCTATGGCTAATTTAAGTACTGGCATTACTATTAGGGCTAGTTTTAGGGTTAGGTTTAGGGCAAGGTCTAGTGTTAGGATTAGGTTTAGGGATGGGTGATGTGTAGAGCTAGGGTTAGTGTTAAGGTCGGAGTCAGTGTTAGTATTAGTTCTAGAGTTAGGGTTAGGACTCAAATTAGGTCTAGGGTTAGGACTAGGTGTAGGGTTAGGTTTCGGTTTAGGTTAAGGTTTAGAGTCACTGCTATGGCTCTGTTTTGCTTGAGGGCTAGGGCTAGGGTTAGGGCTAATTTTCAAATTAGCATTAGGGTTAGAGCTAGTGTTAGGATGAGGTTTATGTTTAGGTTTAGGTTTATATTTAAAGTTAGGGTTAGATCTAGGTTTAGGGCTACAGTGAAGGCTAGGGCTAGGGTTAGGTCTAGGGTTTGAATTATCATAAGGGATAGGGTAAGAACTAGGAATAGTGCTAGAGTGAGAGTTAGAGTTAGTCTTATTGTTAGGTTTAGATATAGGGTTAGAATTATGGCTTAATTAGGGTTAGGATTAGAGCTAGGGTTAGTATTAAGGCTGAGCCTAGGTTTATGGCTAGGGTTATGGTTATGTTTATGGTTAGGTATGATGTTATAGGTAGCTTTAGAAGTAGGGTGAGGGTTAAAATAAGGTTTAGGTCTATGGTTAGTTAGCATTAGGTTTAGGATTAAGGCTAAGATTAGGGCTAGGATTCGGGCTAGAATTTGTTCTAATTTAGGGCTTTATTAGGGCTAGGGTTAATGTCAGGTCTAGGGTTATGGTTAGAGATAGTTTTAGGGTTAAGCTTATTAGTGTTAGGATTAGGTTTATGGATATGGTTCGGTTTAAGGTTCAGATTAGGTTTATGGTATGTATAGGTTTAGGGTTAGGATTAGGTTTAGTGTTATAGTAGGGTTAGCATTAGGGTTAGGATTAGGATTAGGGTAATGGATAGGGTTACAGCTGGGGTTAGGGCTAGGTTTATGGTTAGGATTAAGGCTAGGATTAGGGTTAGGTTTGGGGTAATGTCAAGGGTTAGTGTTAGGGTTAGGTTTAGGGTAAGTGTTAGGGCTAGAATTAGGTTTTTGGTTAGGGTTAAAGTTAGTGTTAGGGCTCTGATTAGGGATAGGTTTTGGGTTAGGTTAGGGCTAGATGTAGGGCTTCAGCTAATGTAAGAACTAAGGTTACGATTAGAACTCATTTTAGGGTTAGGGTTAGGGCTAGGTATAGGGTTAGGTTTATGTTTAGGTTTTCAGTGATGTTAGGGCTAGGGTTAGTGTTAGGGTCAGAGTTAGGGTCAGGATTTGTTTTAGGGTTAGGTATAGGACCTGAATTAGAGCTAGGTTTAGGGCTAGGTGTAGGCTTAGGGTTTGGTTTATGTTAAAGGTTAGGGTTAGGGATATGACTTGGATGTTTTGTAAGGCTATTGCTAGGTTAAGGCTTGTTTTAGGATTAGTATTAGTATTTCAGCTTGTGTTAGTGAGAGGTTTAGCTTAGGGTTAGGGTTTGATTTAGAGTTAGGCTTAGATATAGGATTATGGCTAGAGCCAGTGTTAGGGCTAATATGAAGGCAAGTGATAGGAATATGGTAAGGGATAGGATTAGCACTAGAAATACGACTAGGGTGAGAGTTAGATTTAGTCTTAGGGCTAGGGTTAGGTTGGGTCTAGGGGTAAATTAGGACTAAGATTACATCTAGCATTTGTATTAGGGTTAGGCCTAGTTTTAGACTTTATGTTTAGAGTTAGGTTGTGGATAGGGTTAGTTTTAGAAGAAAGGATGGGGTTAGAGGTAGAGCTAGTTTTAAAGCTAGGTCGAAAGAATTTCAGTTAGGGCTAGGGTTATGGTTTGGTTTATTAATAAGGCTAGGTTTAGGGCTAGGATGAGGGCTGGGGTTTGTTTTAGGGTTATGGCAAGAATTAGGGCTAGGGGGAGTGTCAGGTCTAGGCTTACGTTAGGGATACATTTAGGGTTAGATTTATGTCTAGGTCTAGTGTAAGGGTTAGGTTTAGGGTAAGGGTCAGGTTTAGAGCTAGAGGTATTATTACAGTTAGAATTAGGTTTCAGGTTTGGTTTAGGTTAGGGTTTAGGTTTAGAGCTTGAATTAGCATTAGGGTTTGGTTAGGGTAATGATAGGTTTAGATTTAGGGTTCATGTTAGGTGTAGGGTAATTTATAGGGTTAGAGTTAGCAAAAGGGTTAAGGTTAGGCCTAGGGTTATGTTTGTGTTGGTATTACAGCTAGATTTGGGGTTTGGATGAGGGCTAGGTTTTGTGTTAGGGTTAGGGCAACTTTTAGATATAGTGATGATGTCAGGTTTAGGGTTACAGCTATGGATAGTTATATAGTTAGGTTCATGGCTAGGTCTATTATTAAGTTTAGGGTAAGGTCCAGGTTATGGTAAGGTGTATTTTTAGGGTCAGGGTCAGGATTCGGTTTTGTGTTAGGTTAATTATTAGGATTATGCCTCAAATTAGCATTAGGGTTAAAATTAGGGTTAGGTTAATGGATAGGTTTAAGATTAGGATTTATGTTAAGATTAGGGTAATTGGTAGGGTTAGGGTTAGTGATAGGGCTAAGGTTAGGCTTAGGGTTAACATTTGGGTTAGGGTTATATTTAGGGTAATTAATAGCATTAGAGCTAGTGTTAGGCCTAGGTGTTTGGATAGAATTAGGGCTAGAGTTAGGGTTAAGGTTAGGTCTACGGCTAGGCTTAGGGTTTGGGTTAGGTTTAGGGTACAGGATATGTTTTGACGTAGGGTTAGAGCTAGAGTGAGAGTTAGGTTTAGGATTATGTCTAGGGTTAGATTTATGGTTAAGGTTAGGGTTAGTGTTAGGGTTAGGGCTAAGGTTATCTTTAGAATGAGGTTAATGGATACGGTTAGATGTCAGGTTAGGATTAGGCATAGTTTTAGGTTTAGGGTTAGTGTTAGGGTTAGGGCTAAGATTATCATTAGATTTAGGGTAATGGATAGGGTTAGATTTCAGGTTAGGGTTAGGGGTAGTTTTAGGTTTAGGGTTAGTGTTAGGATTTGGGCTAAGGTTCGTGTCAGAGTAAGGGTTAGGGTTTTATCGAGGGTTAAGTCTACAATGAGGGTTAGGTTTAGGGTTATGTATAGTATTAAGTTTACAATTAGGATTAGAGCTAGGTTTATCATTAGGGTTAAGGTTTGGTTTAGGGTAATGGATAATTCTAGATATAGTATTAGGGCTAGTGTTAACATTATGATTAGGGCTAGGATTAGGTTTAGGTTTAGGGATAGCGCTAGGATAAAGTTTAGGGTTCGGTTTTGGGTTTTATCTAGGGTTAGGTCTATGGCGAGGGTTAAGGTTAGCATGAGCGTTAGGCTTAGGATAAGGGATAAGCTTAGGTTAGGGTTAGGGTTACGCTTTGGGCTATATTTAGCCCTAGGATTAGGGCTAGATTTTGTGTTAGATTTAGAGCTAGTTTTAGTCCTATGGTAATGTAGGGGTTATGTTTACAGTTATGGCTATGTCTAGTGTTAAGTTTAGGTTTCGGTTAGGATCAGTTTTATATCTAGGGTTAGTGTTAGTGTCAGGGTCTGTTTTTGGATTAGGGTTAGGGTTAGGGCTAGAGCCAGAATTAGGATTGGTTAGGTCTAGAGGTAAGATTAGTGTTTGGCTTAGGTTAAGGGTTATCATTAGAGCTAGGGCTAGGTTTTTGTTTAGGTCTTAGCTAAAGATATGTCTAGATTTAGGATTAGGTTTAATCTAGGGCTACTTTTAGGGTTAGGTTTAGATATAGGGTTATGGGTAGGGCTAGTGTTAGGTTTTGGTTTAGGTTCAGGGTCAGAATAAAGTTCAGGGTTAGGGTTAGGATTTTGGTTATGGTTATAACAAGAAAGAGGGCTAGGGTTAGGACTAGTATTAGGGTTAGGGTTTGGGTTAGACTAAGGATTATTTTAGGACTAGGGTTAGCATTAGGGTTGGGATTTGGCTAGGGTAAAGATAAGGTTAGAGCTAGGTTAGAGCTAAGGTTTGGGTTAGGGTTAGGGCTCTTGTTAGGTTAGGCTTAGGGTGAAAGCTATGGTTAGATATCAGATTTGGGCTAAGTTTTGGTTAGCATTAGTTTTAAGATTATGGCTAGTGTATGATCTAGGGTTATGATTAGAACTAGTTTTAGAATTAGGGTTAGGACTAGGTCGAGTGTTAGAGTAAGTTTCAGGTTTAGGGTGATGTTTAGAGATTAGGTTAGTGTTAATGTCAGAGACACATTCAGAGGTAGTTTTAGGGTTAAGATTAGGACTCGGATTAGTTCTAGGCTTAGGGCGAGAGGTAAGGTTAGGGTTTGGTTTAGGTAAAAGTTTAGGGTTAGTGTTATGGTTCAGTTTTGTTTTAGGTCTAAGCCTATGGTTAGGGCTTTTTTTAGGATTAGCGTTAGGGTTAGGGCTAGTGTTAGTGTTTTTCGTTTAGGTGTATAATTAGGGTTAGATTTAGTGTTAGGTTTACATCTAAGGTTAGGGCAAGGTTTAAGTTAAGTGTTATTCTAGACTATGGCTAGGAATAAGGTTACGGTAAGTATAGGGTTAGAATTAGGGCTAGGGTGGAGTAGTCTTGAAGCTAGGGTTAGGATTACATTTAGAATTAGTGGTAGGGTTAGTGTTAGGGTTAGTCCTAGGGTTAAGGTTAGGGCTAGAGTTAGTGTTAGGGTTAGGGTTTGGGTTAGGTTTAGGGTAAGCAATGGGGTTATAACTAGTTTTAGGGCTAGGGAAAGTGTTAGAATTATGGTTAGGGTTATGATTAAGGCTAGGTTTTGGGCTAGGATGAGAGCTAGTGTTCATCTTAGGGTTAGGGCTAGGATTAGGGCTAGGGTTACTGTTAGGAATATGTTTTAGGTTATGTTTATGGTTAGGTCTAGTGTAAGGGTTAGATTTAGAGTAAGGGTCATGTTTAGAGCTATGTATATTATTTCGGTCAGTGTACAACTTAAGGTTTGGTTTAGGTTAAGGTTTAGGTTTAAGGCTCGAATTAGCATTAGTGTTAGAGTTAGGGTTAGGGTAATGAACAGGCTTGGGATTAGGGTTCAGGTTAGTTTTAGGGCAATGGATAGGTTTAGGGATTGCAATAGGCTTAGGGTTAAGCCTAGGGTTAATATTAGGGTTAGGATTATGGTTAGGGTAATGGATAGAATTAGAACTAGGTTTAGGGCTAGGGTTATGGTTAGGATTAGGGCTAGGGTTAGGGTAGTGGATATAATTAGAGCTATGCTTAGGGCTATGGTAAAGGTTAGGATTAGGGCTAGTGTTAGGTTAGGGATAGGACTTTTGTTATGTTAAGGGTAACGTTTAGGCTTTGAGCTAGGGTTAGATCTAAAGCAAGGCTTAGGGTTAGGGTTAGGGCTAGGGTTAGATTTAGGGTTATGCTTAGGGCTATGTTCAGGCCTAGGATTAGGGCTAGATTTTGTGTTAGTTTAGGCCTATGGTTATGGCCATGGGTAATGTAAGAGCTGGGTTATGATTAGGGCTAGTTTTAGGGTTAGGGTTATGGCTAGGTGTAGTGTTAGGTATACGTTTTGGGTTAGTGTCAGTTTTAAAGCTTGGTTCAGTGTTAGAATCAGGGTCAGTTTTGGGGATAGAGTTAGGGTTACGGTTAGAGCCAGAATTAGCACTAGGTTGAGGTCTAGGTGTAGGGTAAGTATTCGGTTTATGTTAAGAGTTATTGTAGGGCTAGTTCTAGGTTTTTGTTTAGGCCTAAGGCTAGAGTTATAGCTATATTTAGTATTAGCTTTGGGTCTAGGTCTAGTGTTAGGCTTAGGTATAGGTATAGGGTTACCAGTAGGGCTAGTGTTAGGATTTGGTTTAGGTTTATGGTCAGGTTTAGACCTAGGGTTACTGTTAGGGTCAGATGAGGGTCAGGGTTAGGTTTAGAGGTAGAATGAGGGCTAGGGTTAAGACTAGTAATATAGTTAGAGTTTAAGTATGGCTAAGGATTATGATTAGAACTAGGGTTAGCCTTTGTTAGGGTTTGGCTTAGTATAAGTAATAGGGTTAGAGTTAGGGTTAGGGCTAGTGTTAGGGTTAGAGTTGGGGCTAATATTAGGGTTAAACCTAGGGTTAGGGTTTGGATTGGGGTGGAATTTGTGTTAAGGTTAGGGCTATGGTTAGGACAATGACTAATGTATGAACTAGGGTTTTGATTAAGGCTAGTTTTAGGGTTAGGTTAAGGCGAGATATAGTGTTATTAATGTTATTAATGTTATTAATATTAGGGTGATTTTAGAGCTAGGATTAGTGTTAGGGTCAGTGTCAGGGTCAGAGTTAGTTTTAGACTTAGTTTTATGGCTATTTGTAGTGTTAGTGTTTGATTTAGGTTAAGGGTTAGGATTAGGGCTATGGCTTGGTTTTGGTTTATGGCTAGTGTGATGGATAGGGCCAGTTTTAGGATTCACATTAAGGTTATGGCTTACAATTAGGCTTAGGTGTAGGGGTAGGTCAAGTGTTAGGGTTAGGTTTAAGATTAGGGTGATATTTATATCTAGAGTTAGTTTTAGGATTATGGTTAGGACTCGAATTAGGGCTAGGTTTACTTTATGGTTCAGTTTAAGTTTAGGGTGGTGTTTAGAGCTAGGATGAGTGTTAGGGTATAAGTCAGGTTCAGGGTTATTTTTAAGGATATGATTAGGACTCGATTTAGGGCTAGGGTTAGTCTAGCTGTAGTGCTAGGGTTTGGTTTAAGTTTAGCTTAGTGTTAGGCCTTTTGCTTGGTTTTGTTTTAGTGCTATGGTTAGGGTTAGGGATAGTTTTATGATTAAATTTAGGGTTAGGGCTAAGGTTATGGTGAGGTTTCGGATTAGGGCTAGATTTACGGCTAGGATTAGGACTAGGTTTTGTGTTATGTTTAGGGCAAGAATTAGGGCTAGGACTAATGTCAGGTCTAGGATTATAGTTAGTGATATTTTTAGGGTTAGGTTTAGGGCTAAGTCAAATTAAAGTGTTATGTTTAGGGAAAGGGTCATATTAAGAGCTGGGGTATTATTAGGGTCAGGGTCAGGCTTCGGGTTTGGGTTAGGTTAAGGTTTAGGGTTAAGGTTCAAATTAGCATTAAGTTAGAATTAGGGTTAGGGTAATGGATAGTGTTAACTTTAGGGTTCAGGTTAGGTTTAAGGTAATGGATATGGTTAGGGTTGGTGATAGGTTTAGGGTTTGTCATAGGTTTAGGGTTAGGCCTAGGGTTAGCATTAGGGTTATGGATATTTTTAGGGTTAGAACTATGGTTAGGGCTAGGATAATGGTTAGAATTAGGGCTAGAGTTAAGGTTATGGACAGGGTTAGGGCAAGGGTTAGTGTTAGGATTAGGTTTAGGGGATGGTTTAGGATTTGAGCTAAATTTTTTCTATGGCAAAGGTTAATTTAGGTTTTGGTCTAGGTTTATGGACATGGTTAGTGTTACAGTTAGGGCTAGGGTTATCATTAGGGTTAGGGTAATAGGTATAAATGTAAGGTTATATATAGATTTAAGTTGAGGTTAGCATTAGGTTTAGGTTTAGGATTAGGCTTAGGGTTTGAGTTGCTTAGATTTAGGGTTAGGGTTAGATTTACTGTTAGTTCTAGGGTTAGGTTTATGTTTAGAGTTAGGGTAGGTTTAGCTTTAGGTCTAGTGTAATCATTAGCGTTAAGTTTAGGCTTATGGTATTGGTAAGGTTCAAACTAGGTTTTGGACTAGGCTTAAGGTTAGGATTAGGGCTGGGGTTAGGGTTAGGGTTCGGCCTTGGGTTAGTGTTAGGGTTAGGTTAAGTGTAAGGATGAGGGATTGAGCTAGATTTAGGGCTAGGGTGAGGGTTAGGGTTACAGTGTGGGCTAGGCTAGGGTTAGAATTATGTTTAGGGCTAGCGTTAGCATTAGTTTTAGGGTTATGGTAAGTGTAATGGATAGAATTAGAGCTAGGCTTTGGGCTATGGTTACAGTTAGGGTTAGGGCTAGAGTTCGGGTGAGGTTTAGGGTTTGGGCTAGGTTTAGGGCTAGAACGAGGGTTAGAGTTATGGTTAGGGCTAGGTTTAGGGTTAGTGTTATGCTTAGGGTTTGGTTTAGGGCTGTAATTAGGGCTAGATTTTTGTGTGAGGTTTAGGGCTAGTTTTAGGTATATGGGAAATGTAAGAGCTAAAGTTATGGTTATGGCTAGATTTAGAGTTTGTCTGGTGTTAGGGTTAGTTTTTGGGTTAGGATAATGTTTAGAGTTAGGGTTTTTGTTAGGGTAAGTGTCTGTGTTCAGGTTAGGATTAGTTTTAGTGTTAGGTCCAGAATGAGGACTAGGGTAGGTCTAGGGGTAGAGTTAGTGTTTGGTTTAGGTTAAGAGTTATTGTCAGGAGTAAGGCTAGGGTTGTGGCTACATTTAGAATTAGGTTTAGGTCTATTGCTAGTGTTAGTGTTAGGTTTAGGGTTAGGGTTACTGGTAGGGCTAGTGTTATGTTTTGGATAAGGTTTAGGGTCAGGTTTAATCCTAAGTTTATAGTTAGGGTCAGAATAAGGGTCAGAGTTAGGTTTAGGGTTTGGGTTAAGTTTAGAGCTAGAATGAGGGCTAGGTTTAGGACTAGTAGTAGAGTTAGAGTTTGGGGTAGGCATAGAATTATGGTTAGGACTAGGGTAGCAATAGGGTGAGGGTTTGATTAAGTGTAAGAAATAGTGTTAGAGCTAGGATTAGGACTAGGGATAGGGTTAGGTTAGGGCCAGGGTTAGGGATACGGTTAAAGCTAGGGTTAGGCTTTGAATTAGGGCTAGGTTTTGTGTTAGGTTTAGGGCTATGGCTAATTTAAGAAATGGCATTATGTTTAGGGCTAGTTTTAGGGTTAGGTTTAGGTTGAGGTCTAGTGTTAGGATTAGGTTTAGGGATAGGGTGATGTATAGAGCTAGGGTTAGTGTTAAGGTCAGAGTCAGGGTTAGTATTAGTTCTAAATTTAGAATTAGGACTCAAATTAGGGCTAGGTGTAGTGTTAGGTTTTGGTTTATGTTAAGTATTAGGGTCAGTGCTATGGCTCAGTTTGGCTTGAGGACTAGGTCTAGGGTTAGAGCTAGTTTCAAATTAGCATTAGGGTTAGAGCTAGTGTTAAGGTGTGGTTTTGGCTTAGGGTTAGGCTTAGATTTACAGTTAGGTTTAGATCTAGGTTTAAGGCTACAGTGAAGGTTAGGGCTAGGGTTAGGTCTAGGGTTTGAATATCATAAGTGATAGGGTTAGAACTAGGGATAGGTATAGGGCGAGAGTTAGAGTTAGTGTTAATGTTAGGGTTAGATTTAGGGTTAGAATTAGGGCTTAGTTCGGGCTAGGTTTAGAGCTAGGTTTAGTATTAAGGCTGAGCCTAGGTTTATCGCTAGTGATATGATTATGGTTATGGTTAGGTATGATGTTGTAGATAGCTTTAGAACTAGGGTGAGGGTTAAAATTAGGGTTAGGTTTATGGTTAGGGTTAGGTTTAGAATTAAGACTAAGAATAGGAATAGGATTAGGGCTAGAGTTTGTTTTAGGGTTAGGGCTTTATTAGGGCTAGGGCTAATGTCAGGTCTAGGGTTATGGTTAGAGATAGTTTTAGGGTTAATATTATTAGGGTTAGGATTATGTTTATGGATATGGTTAGGTTTAGGGTTCAGGTTAGGTTTATGGTAATGTATAGGTTTAGGGTTAGGAATAGGTTTAGGGTTATCCTAGGGTTAGCATTAGGGTTAGGAATAGGATTAGGGTAATGGATAGGGTTACAATGGGGTTAGGGCTAGGTCTATGGTTAGGATAAAGGTAAAGGTTAGGGTTACGTTTTGGGTTATGTCAAAAGTTAGGGTTAGGGTTAGGTTTAGGGTAAGGTTTAGGGCTAGAATTAGGGTTATGTTTAGGGTTAAAGGTAGTGTTAAGGCTACTATTAGGAATAGATTTTGGGTTAGGTTAGGGCTAGGTTTAGGGATACAGACAATGTAAGAACTAGGGTTATGATTAGAACTAGTTTTAGGGTTAGGGTTAGGGCTAGGTCTAGGGTTAGGTTTAGGTTTAGGTTTTGAGTGATGTTTAGAGGTAGGGTTAGTGTTAGGGTCAGAGGCAGGGTCAGAGTTTGTTTTAGGGTTAGGGATAGGACTCTAATTAGGGCTAGGTTTAGGGCTAGGTGTAGGCTTAGGGTTTGGTTTTTATGTTCAAGGTTAGGGTTAGGGCTAATGTAAAGGCAAGTGATAGGATTATGGTAAGGGATAGGTTTAAAACTAGAAAAAGGACTAAGGCGAGAGTTAGAGTTAGTCTTAGGGATAGGGTTAGGTTAGGTTTAGGGCTAAATTTGGGATAGGATTTGGTCTATCATTTGTATCAGGGTTAGGCCTAGTTTTAGGATTAGGAGTAGGTTTAGGGATAGGGTTAGGTTTAGAGGAATACATGGGGATAGAGCTAGATTAAGGGCTAGGTCAAAGGTTAGAATTCGGTTAGGGCTAGTGTTATGGTTTTGTTTAGTAATAAATAAGGCTAGGTTTAGGGCTAGGATGAGGGCTAGGGTTTGTTTTAGGGTTATGGCAAGAATTAGGGCTAGGGCTATTGTCAGCTCTAGGCTTACTTTAGGGATAGATTGAGGGTTAGATTTATGGCTAGGTGTAGTGTAAGGGTTCGGTTTAGGGTAAGGGTCAGGTTTAGAGCTAGGGGTATTATTAGGGTAAGAATTAGGTTTCAGGTATGGTTTAGCTTAGGGTTTAGGTTTAGAGCTTGAATTAGCATTAGGGTTTGGTTAGGGTAATGATATGTTTTGGTTTACGGTTCATGTTAGGTGTAGGGTAATTGATAGGGTTAGAGTTAGCAAAAGGGTTCTGGTTAAGCCTAGGGTTAGCCTTCGTGTTATGGTTGTGCTTAGGATAATGGATAGGGTTAGGGCTAGGGTTATGGTTTGTATAAGGGCTAGAGTTAGTGTTAGGCCTAGGGATAGGTTTAGGTTCCGGTTTAGGATATGGTTTAGAGTTTGAGCTAGGGTAGATCTAGGGCAAGGGTTAGGTTTAGGGTTAGGACTAGGTTATAGTTACGGTTAGGGTCAAGAAAAGTGTTAAGCTTAGAGCTAGGGTTATCGTTTGGTTTAGGATATTGGATAGGGTTTGATTTCTTGTTAGCCTTAGGTTTTGGCTTAAGGTTAGGATTAGGGATAGGCTTAGGTTTAGGTTTAGGGTAATGGTTAGGGTTTGAGCAGGGGTTAGCTCTATGGCAAGGGTTAGGTTTATGGCTATGTCTAGGATTAGGGTTAGGGTAAATTTAGGGTAATGGCTAGGATTATCATCAGGGTTAAGGTTAGAGATAGGGTAATGGGTAGGGTTAGAGCTAGGGTTAGGGCTAGGGTTATTATTAAGGTTAGGGTTAGAGTTAGGGTAATATTTCGGGTTAGAGCTAGGGTTAGGGATAGTGTTAAGGTTAGGATTAGGGCTAGGGTTAAGGTTAGGCTTAGGTTTAGGCCATGGGTTAGTGTTAGGGTTAAGTTAAGTTTAAGGGTTAGGGATTGAGCTAGTGATTGGACTAGGATGAGGATTAAGGTTAGAGTCAGTGTGAAGGTTAGGGCTAGGGTTACCATTAGTGTTAGGGTTAGGGTTATGGTAATGGATAGAGTTAAAGGTAGGTTTTGGCATATGATTATGGCTAGTTTCAGGGCTAGTGATATGGCTAGGTCTAGTGTTAGTGTTATATTTTTTGTTAGGATAAGCTTTAGAGCTAGGGTTTGTATTAGGGTAAGGGTCAGTTACCAGTAAAGGGTTAAGTTTATTGTTAGGGCCAGCATTAGGTCTATGGTGTGGTCTAGGGGTAGGGTTAGTGTTTGGGTTAGGTTAAGGGTTATTATTAGGTCTAGGACTAAGTTTTGTTTAGGGCTAGGTCTCGAGTTATCACTAGATAAAGGATTAATTGGAGGTCTAGGTCTAGTATTAGGTTACGGTTTAGTTATAGGTTTACAGGTAGTGCCAATGTTAGGGGTCGGTTTAGTGTTAGGGACAGGTTTACTTCTATGGTTATTGTTAGGGTCAGAATAAGGGTCAGGGATAGGGTTAGGGTTTGGGATAGAGATAGAGCTAGGTTGAGGATTAGGGTTAGAACTAGTAAGAGAGTTAGGTTTTGGTTTATGCTAAGAATTAGGTTTAGGACTAGGGAAGCTTTAGGGTTAGAGTTTGGCTTAGGGTAAGGGATAGGGTTAGCACTAGTGTTAGGGCTAAGTTTAGGGTTAGGGTTAAAGCTAGGGTTAGAGCTTGGATTAGGGTTAGGCTAGGTTTGTTGTTAGCTTTAGGGCTATGGCTAATGTAATTGTAGGGTTACAATTAGGGCTAGTTTTAGGGTTAGTGTTTCATCTAGGTTTAGTGTTTGGTTAGGTTTAGTGTTAGGGTTATGTTTAGGGTAATGGATAGTTTAGGGTTAGTGAACGTGTTAGGGTTAGGCCTAGGGTTAGCATTAGGGTTAGGATTAGGGTTAGGGTTAGGGCTATGTTTATGGTTAATGTTAGTGTTAGGGTTAGTGTTAGGTTTAGGGTTATTGCAAGGATTAAAGTTAGGATTAAGTTTAAGGTAAGCATTAAGACTTGGTTGAGGTTTAGTGTTAGGGTTAATGCTAGGGTTGGGGCTCACATTATTGCTAGATTTTGGGTTATATTAGGGATAATGTTAGAGACATAGCTAATGTAAGAACTAGGGTTATGATTAAGGCTAATTTTAGTGTTACAGTTAGGGCTAAGTCTAGTTTTATGGTTAGGTATAAGTTCAGGGTGATGTTTTGAGCTAGGGTTATTGTTAGGTTCAGAGTCAGGGTCAGGGTTAGTTTTAGGGTTGGGGATAGGACTAAAATACGGGTACGCTTAGGGCTAGATGTAGGGTTCATATTTGGTTTAGGTTAAGGGTTAGGGTTAGTTCTATGGCTCATTATGTTTTAGGGCTAAGGCTAAAGGTAAGGGTAGTTTTACGATTAATGTTAGTGTTATTGCTAGTGATATGGTGAGTATAGGCTTAGGGGTACATTTCGAGTTATTGTTAATTCTAGGGCTAGGGCTATGGCTGGGTTAGGGATAAAGTTATGTCTAGTGTTTCGGTTATGGTAAGGGATAGGGTTAGAACTAGGAATAGATCTAGGGTGATAGTTAGATTTAGTCTTAAGGCTAGGGTTAGTGTTAAGTTTAGGGCTAAATTAGGGCTAGGAATATGTCAAGGATTGGTGTTAGGGTTAGGTCTATGTTTCAGATTAGGTTTAGGGTTAGGTTTAGGGGAAGGGATGGGGTTATAGCAAGGTTTAGGGTTAGGGTGATGATTAGAATTAGGTTAGGTCTAGGGATATGTTTGTGTTAGAATTAAGGCTAGATTTGGGGTTAGGATGAGGGCTAGGATTTGTGTTAGGGTTAGGGCAAGTTTTAGGGATAGGGATAATGTCAGGTTTAGGTTTACAGCTAGAGATAGTTATAGAGTTAGGTTCATGACTAGGTCTAGTGTTAGGTTTAGGGTAAGGCCCAGGATAAAGAGTCAGGAGTATTTTCAAAGTCAGGGTCAGGTTTCGGGTTTGTGTTAGGTTAAATATTAGGGTTAAGGCTCAAATTAGCATTAGGGTTAGAATTAGGGTTATATTTATGGATAGGTTTGGGTTTAGGATTCAGGGTAAGATTAGAGTAATTGGTGGGATTAGGGTTATGCCTAGGTTTAGCATTTGAGTTAAGGATTTTTTTAGGGTAATGAATAGCATTAGAGCTAGGGTTAGGGCTAGGTATTAGAATATTATTAGGGCTAGAGTTAGGGTTATGGTTAGGGCTAGGGCAAGGGTTAGGGTTTGGGTTAGGTTTAGGGTACAGGTTAGGTTTTGGGCTAGGGTTAGTTCTAGGGTGAGGGTTAAGTTTAGGATTATGTCTACGGTTAGATTTATGGTTAAGTTTAGTGTTAGTGTTAGGGTTAGAGCTAAGGTTATCTTTAGAGTTAGGTTAATGGATAGGATTAGATGTCAGGGTAGGGTTAGTGGTAGCTTTAGGTTTAGGGTTAGTGTTAAGGTTAGGGCTAAGATTATCATTTGAGTTAGGGAAATGGATAGGGTTAGATGTCTGGTTAAGTTAAGGGGTAGTTTTAGGTTTAGGGTTAATTTTAGTGTTTGGGTTAGGGTTAGTGTTAGAGTAAGGGTTAGGATTTTACCCAGGGTTAAGGCTATGATGAGGGTTAGGTTTAGGGTGAGGTCTAGGATTAGGTTTACAATTAGGATTAGAGCTAGGCTTATCATTAGGGTTAAGGTTTGGTTTAGGGTAATGGATAATTTTAGAGATAGTATTAGGGCTAATGTTAACATTATGATTAAGGCTAGGATTAGCATTAGGTTTAGGGCTAGGGCTAGGGTTATGTTTAGGGTTCAGTTTTGGGTTTTATCTAGGTTTAGGTCTAAGGCGAGGGTTAGGCTTAGTGTGAGGGTTAGGCTTATGGTAAAAAATAAGGTTAGGTTAGGGTTAGGGTTACTCTTTGGGCTAGATTGAAGTCTAAGATTATGGTTAGATTTTGTGTTAGGTTTAGAGCTACTTTTAGTGCTATGGTAATGTAAGGGTTATGTTTATGGTTATGGCTAGGCCTAATGTTAGGTTTAGGTTTTGATTAGGGTCAGTTTTATAGCTATGGTTAGTGTTAGTGTCAGGGTCTGTGTTTGGATTAGGGTTAGGGTTAGGACTAGAGCCAGAATTAAGTTTGGTTAGGTGTAGAGGTAAGGTTAGTGTTTGGCTTTGCTTAAGGGTTATCATTAGAGCTAGGGTTAGTTTTTTGTTTAGGTCTTGGTTAAAAATAAGTCTAGATTTTTGATTAGGTTTATTCTAGGGCTAGTTTTAGGGTTTGGTTTAGGTTCAGGATCAGAATAAGGGTCAGGGTTAGGGTTAGAATTTGGGTTATGGTTATAACAAGAATGAGGGCTAGGGTTAGGACTAGTAATAGGATTAGGTTTTGGGTTAGACTAAGGATTATTTTTAATACTAGGGTTAGTATTATGATTGGGGTTTGATTAGGGAAAAGTATATGGTTAGAGCTAGGGTTAGAGCTAGGTTTTGGGTTAGGGTCATGGCTATGTTAGGATTAGGGTTAGGGTGAAAGCTAGGGTTAGGTATCAGAATTTGGCTAGGTTTGGTTAGATTTAGGTTTAAGGTTATGGCTAATGTATGATA